>NW_015159769.1:113989-125316 GCF_001447785.1 Gekko japonicus
TGAAAAACACACTCTGCTTGTACCTCTGCTGGGGGTGGAAAAAATACAAGTACCCAGGGCTATTTTTGGGCAGGAACTCACAGGAACGGAGTTCTGGCTGGCTCCCAAGTTGGCCACGCCCAGCAGGAACTCATTAGCATAATAGGCCACACCCAACAGCAGAAACACATTAGGATTGGCTACATTAGGGGTATGTGGCCTAACATGCAAAGGAGTTCCTGCTACAAAAAAAGGCCCTCGGTTTTGACCACAAACAAGGTCAACAGAATAAGAAGCAAAAGGTGGGTGTGGCTGGATGACCACACTTCTGGTAACACAGGGGTGCGGCCTAATACGCCAATGAGCTGTGCTGTCAGGGCTGTGGCCTATTATGCTAATTAGTTCCTGCTGGGCTTTTTCTACAAAAAAAGCCCTGCAAGTACCCGTAAATTTTCTCCAGCAGCTCAGAAGTGTCTTTTCCCAGCAGGAGAGAAAAGGGTTAAAGAACCCATCTTGGCCATTCTCTCCCCGCCAACCCCAGCGGCTACAGTTGGAGAAAAAGAGGGTTTTTTGGAAAATCTTATGGAAGAAAAGATCATTTGTAGGTTGAGCCTAGGAGAAAGGCATGACAACATACGTAGAGTTAAGAACTGCTAGATTCAAGTCCAGAAACACCTTGAAGGCCAGCAAGAATTTTGGGGGATGAGTTTTTGAGAGCCGAAATTCTCTTTGTCAGATACCTTTTTTAGGTATCTGATGAAAGGAGTTTTGACTCTCGAAAGCTCATACCCTGAAATCTTGTTGTCCTCTAATGTGCTTCTGGACGCGAATCTAGCTGAATTACTGCAGACCAAGATGGCAGCCCTCTGGACCTGTCTTCATGGAAGAGTCAAGAACAGGTCGCTTGCTCTGAACACTGAGGCTTGTGGAATCTGTGAACAAGTTCTGGGTCAGCTGGATAAGTCTCTGCCACAGAACATGTGTTCCCTTCCACTATAACTTCCATTTGCGCAATATCATTGGTTTTCACTGGGCCCTTCTGTAAATGGAATTTTGGGCAGAAGAGAAACCATGCTCCATGGCAGAGACTAACTTCATATGATCTAAGCCTAGGGTTTTGGATAGTTCAGGGAAACTGAGCAACAATTGGGGCCCTAGTACCGAATTCTAACCCCTACGGGTCACTGGGTTGACCATCATCCTGCTCTTCCAACCGTCCATTCAGGTGTGGTCTGGATCAGGACTCAGGATGGGGCTAAGCAGATTGGAACAGGCTGAGGTCACGAGAGGTGGGCTCAGGTTTATCCACTGCGGCAGCCTAGGCTATCCGTAGGAATGAATGGTAACCATTCACTCATATGAATGAAAGAAGTATGTTTGGGACACCAGTGGGTTGGAGTTCAGCTTCCTCTGTTGACCCCCGGCTTCCGAAGTCAGAACTACATATTGTGGACAAAGTCCTATATGACATGTTGGGAATTATCTTATTTATAGATAAAATACCCTGATGGTCATTGTCTGTAGTTGGGTTGTAAATATCGTCTGGTCTGGATAAGAACATAAGAAGAGCATGGTACACTAATGTATCAGGGTCCTGTTGGAGGTGCAAACACAATACTGGAACGTATTTCCACATATGGTGGAAATGCGAAAAAATACAAAAATTTTGGGAAATTATTAAACAGCTGTTAAAAGAAATTACAGGGACAGAATTAGCGCTGATACCGGAAATTTTTCTACTGAATGTTACACCTGATGGGCTTAAATTTAATGAGAAATGCGTTATAATATATGTAATTCCAATGTCCAGAATAGCGATTGCTAAGAATTGGAAGTCTGATAGGTTACCGAGTAGGGATGATTTGACCAATATTCTTTATGAAGTTATTGAGATGGATAAGCTAAATATGTTTTTGGGCGGGTAAAACAGAGGAACAATTTAATTTGAAATGGCAAAAGGCCATAAAATGGTATGAAGAAAAAAGATGATGTAATCCCCCAAATGGATGAATTTGCAATATGATTATACGTAAAGTTGGAAAATCTTAAATAAATTAAAAAAAAAAAAAGAACATAAGAAGAGCCCTGCTGGACCAGACCAGACACCTCTCACGTCCAGCATTTTGCTCACACAGTGGCCAACTGGCTGCCCATAGGAAGCCCACAAGGACGACAACGGCATCCTCCCACCCATGTTCCCCAGCAACTGCTATAAAGAGGCATACTGCCTCTGGTACTGGGGGGAGTAGGTATCCATCAGGGGTAGCGGTCATTGATTTCCCCATCTTCCATGAATTCGTCCGTTCCCCTTTTAATACCTTCCAAGTTGGTGGCTACCACCAGGTCTTATAGCAGCGAGTTCCACAATTTGACCCTGCAGTGTGTGAAGAAATACTCCCTTTTGTCTGTCCTGAATCTCCCACCCTTCAGCTTCAGTGGATGACCCCAGGTTCTAGTATTATGACAGAGGAAGGAAAGCTGCTCCCTGTTGACTCTCTCCACACCATGCATAATTTTATAGGCCTCTGTCACATCTCCCCTTACTCACCTTTTCCCTAAGCTGTTGTTGTTCAGTCGCACAGTCGAGTCCGACTCTTCGCGACCCCATGGACAATCTCCCGCCAGGCTCTCCTGTCTTCCGCCGTCCTCCGAAGTTGGCTCAATTTCATGTTCGTTGCATCGATGACACTATCTAACCATCTCATCCTTTGCCGTCCCCGTCTTCTTTGACCTTTAATCTTTCCCAGCATCAGGGTCTTCTCCAGTGAGTGCTCCCTTCTCATTGGGTGGCCAAAGTATTTGAGCTTCAGTTTCATTATCTGGCCTTCCAGGGAACAGTCAGGGTTGATTTCTTTGAGGATTGACTGATTTGTTCTTCTTGCAGTCCAAGGGACTAAGCTAAACAGCCCTAAATTAGCCCAGTGACCTAAGTGTTTTAACCGATCCTCGTAGGGCTGTTGCCGTAGCCCCCCTGATCGCTTTGATCGCTCTTTTCTGCGCCTTTTCAAGCTCTTCCTATTTCAGGTGCAGTGACCAGAATTGCAAACCGTATTCCAGGCGTGGATATTTTATGGCTTGGCACAGCGAGGAACTCCGAATTGACCGTGTTGATTTTTTGTTCTTGTTTTTCAGGTTTCCAGCGCCGCCGACTCATCCCTACCCCGCTGCCTGATTCCGCATCCCTGGGGAGAAAGCCGAATGTCACCGGCCAGTGGGTTGATCTACCACCTTTGCCGGGCACTTTGAAAGAGCCATTTGAAATTAAAGTTTATGAGATTGACGATGTGGAACGATTACAGCGGCACAGACAAGAGGAAACGGAGGTCAGCACATATTTTACAGCATCGCAGGACGATTTGAATTGCCCAACGCATGAGGCCGGTTCACCGCTCAGATGCTGGTCTGGCAGTATTAGGGGGAAAGGGGGCTGCAGTTAAAGCCGCTGTGATTATCGATTCTTACTCTTTGCATGTTGGGGTGCCTTCCCTGTAGAAAATAATTGCTGCCTGCCATTAACTACGTGGAACGTAGCTGATGGAGTGAGCGGAGAGTATCCGTTACTACATTACGAGGAGGCTTTATAATCATTGCTTGCCTGATGAAACTTTATGGGCCTTCTTCTCTAAAGGGTCATTAACTCTTTATGTAAACGGCATAAAGTGCCCTGCTTAGGATTCAGCTAAATTCAAGATGTTGCATGAGGTTTAATTTACTTGCAGTTGGCAAAACAGTCCAGCTAGTTTTGAGTTAGCGAAAGGGATGCAGTCAGTGTTTTGCGGAATAATTTTTAAAAAACTTGTTTCTTCCCTTTTTTTTTTGCAACAGCCTTTCCAGGACGTTGAAAAGGTAAGTCATAGCCTTGAATTCTCCTAATTGAATAAATGTTCCTTATTACAGAGAAGGGCTGAACTTTCAGGCAGCAGTGGCCTGGTCCGATGTTGCTGCGCTATGCCTCTGACATAAGGGAGGGAGTGAATTTTCAAGGGAGGAGCTTTGGATAGGAGAAAGGGAGCTCTTGCAGGGCAGGATGACATTGTCAAGTACAGGGGGATGCACTTTGGGTAGGAGGAGATTGCTAAGGGGATGGAATATTTGTAGGGGAGAAGGTTTGTGTAGGGGGAGATTGCAAAGAGGGAAGGGAGCACTTGCAGGGGAGGCACTTTGGGTAGGAGGAGATTGCCAAGGGGATGGAGTATTTGTAGGGGAGAAGCTTTGGGTAGGGGGAGAATGCAAAGGGGGATGGAGCATTTGCAAGGGAGGAGCTTTGGGCAGGATGAGATTGCAAAGGGGGAGGGGGCATTTGTGGGGGAGGCACGTTAGGTAGGAGGAGATTGCCAAGGGGGTGGAGTCTTTGTAGGGGAGAAGGTTCAGGTAGGAGGAGATTGCCAAGGGGGTGGAGTATTTGTAGGGGAGAAGCTTTGGGCAGGGGGAGAATGCAAAGGGGGAGGGAGCATTTGCGAGGGAGGAGCTTTGGGCAGGATGAGACTGCAAAGGGGGAGGGGGCATTTGTGGGGGAGGCACGTTAGGTAGGAGGAGATTGCCAAGGGGGTGGAGTCTTTGTAGGGGAGAAGCTTCAGGTAGGAGGAGATTGCCAAGGGGGAGGGAGCAATTGCAGGGAAGGAGCTTCAGGCAGGACGAGATTGCCAAGTGGAGGGAGCAGTTGTAGGGGAGAAGCTTCGGGTAGGGGGAGGTTGAAAAGGGGATGGCGCATTTGCAGGGGAGGAGTTTCAGGTAGCAGCAGATTGCCAAGGACGTTTGTAGGGGAGGATTTGTAGGGGAGGAGTCACTTGGGTAGGCCTTTGCTGAAGGTTTAGGCGGGGGACGATAGTAAAATGCAGGGGGCATTTGCAGGGGAGAATCAGTAGATGGGTACAAAGTGGAAGGGTTTCTCCATTTATTCCCTGCAACTCTGTCCCCCGCCACTTTTCTCCAGCCTGTCTTCAGGACTTTGTTTCCCAGTCAAGTGGAGAAAAGCATCTGGGTGGAAGGGTTACCTCCCAAAAAGGGTGGTGGTGGGGAAGGAATAAGTATCTCCTCCTATCTACAGCTTCTCCACTGAAAATGTCCACCCCACCCCTGCTCCACATATCAGAGGCGAACGCAGGATTGGGAAGCATCTAGTTCCACCCGTGGGTTTGCTATTTTAGGTTCTTTTATTGCATTGTAGCACTCGGGGAGAAGACAATCTCTGTACACACAATTGTCATTTAAGAGAAGTACATTAACTCAGAGGATGGCAATAAAAGCCTTAAGTGCCTACAGCCTGTCACTTTTATTAGATTAGTATCTACGAAAGTCCACTTCCAGCAGGGGTAGTGGGCGGGAGAGAACGCATCCGTTGTTTAATGTTACACTGCCCGTGTTGCATATCAGTAGTTAAAGCTGAATGATGTGGGCCGGGGGGGGGGGGGGGGGGGGGAAGCAGGCATGCAGCCCATGATAGTCATAGCAATTTTTGTTTTGTCTTCCCAAAGGGCCTGATCTATTTTAATACCAAGTTGAAAATCCTGGAGAGGCGCCATCAGCGGATTAGAGAAGTGAAAGCAAAGCATGAGCTCTTGAGAGACGAGTTGGAAGAAACAAAATGCAGGTTGATGTTGGATCCAAACAAGTGGAAAGGAGATTGTACGTATTGCTCAGTGGATCGTAGCCAGTTCCCCCCCTGATTCAAATGAAGTTAGCAGGGCCACGTAGAGAAAGGGGAACCAGGGGCACAAAATTCTGGGGGCCTAGATCAGTCGGGGGTCCAAGGAGCTGCCAAAGGGAGCACTGGGTGGGGTATTAGCACAGCATACCCATTCAAATGATTTATCCTTTGTTTCTTTTTCTGAATATGTGGGGGGGGGCACTTCAGGGGTCCACGGTGGCTCTCCGCAACCCTGAAAGTGAGCTGTGTTTGGGAATGAAATACATTTCTTGCACTAAATATGTGTTCAAGCATAGAAAGAATTTTGGGTTCGTTGATAGCTTTCTAATAGCCTGCCTGGACTCTGGTGCCACTCATAACCAAAAGCAGCACTGGGCGGTATGATCAACACAGGGATACTGCTGCAAACACCATCCCAGTGTCACCGTCTCTCATCAACAAGACCCACCTAGACTTCTGATAGAATCTTAGAGTTGGAAGAGCCCATATAGGCCACCTGTCCAATGCAGGATCAGCCTAAAGCATCCCTGACAAGTGTTTGTCCATCCCTCACCACTTCTCTAGGCAGCCGATTCCACGGCAGAACTACTCTTACCTTATGTCATTTTCATATGATACGATGTAAAGCAAGGGCAGGGATGTCACAGCATATCTGTGTGCCTAAACATTACTAAAGGAAGTGAAGGAAGGACTCATCACAGGGATGTTTATTTCAGCAGTAAACCTGTGTTGAGCATACAGGTCTGCCTTGAGAACAATGTAAATTAGTTCCTTATCCCTGCTGTGCATTGGTGGCTGAAAGACAGTGCAATGCTAAACAGAGTTACACTTCAGTGGACTTAGATGGTTGTTACTCTGTTTAGGATTGCACCGTAAGTGTGCCAGACATCATTGAGGCATCACTGATGTTGGTATTTGCAGTTTCTCCATCCTGCAGATTTGAGTATTTGTGGCAGGGCTAACCGTCGCTGCCACCACCCCAGCCGTCATAGTTTCTTCTGCCCATCAAGTTGGGCACAGCTTTCTAGCTCCCCACCCTCAACTACATGTTACTCTTTGACCATTACCTAGACAATATCTCCCACTATGGTAGGTTTTTGCCCCATCTACATTAGGAGACACAACTCCATCATTTTGGGTGTGCAGCTAAATCTGGAAAAGAATCACCAAGTCTTATTGAGCAATTCAGTTGTCTGTTATCTCCAAGCTCCTGACAAGTTTTATGGCATGCCATCTGTCCTCTGAGGCTGATAGGCGAGAGCTCTTGATGCCCAACCACTCTACCCTGGTCTTCTCCTCAAATGGCCCTGTAATTTTATGGACTAACAGAATTCAGAGTTGTGACCTCACATCAACAGTCCGTTTTTTTGATACTGACCAATGTGTGTTTTGTCTTTTCATGATACAGTTGAGGTTGACCCTGACCTTGACAAGGAATCGCAGGATTATCTGGAGGCACTGGAACTAGTGACTGACGAATTGGAGCAGTGTGTGAATCTGTGCAAGTCGCACGTCATGATAGTCACCTGCTTTGACATTGGAGTGACCTCTGACGCCCAGGAGGGAGCACGAGAAGTGGAAGTTTGAAGGTGGTCTACAAAGGGACTTGAGGAGGTGAAGGCAAACTTTCAAAAGAAGCGGGAAGGAGGGGAGAATATGTGTATTCGAAAGTGGAGGTGAGAACGGGAAGACTTAATGCGACAAAGAATGTTGTCGAAGCCTGAAAATTGTCAAGAAATTGGAATGTGCTAAACCTTTACGGTGCCTCAGCAACCTATGAATTGTACAAAGATCAACCTGATTTCTAATACAAGAAAGCAGAAAAAAGCTCACAAAATCTACTACGAACCAACTCCTATTTGAGAAGCGGAAGTGCCTTTAAAGTTCATTTGTGACTTGTTTGTTTTTTTTTATTTTGTACTTGTTGCTAGAATTGAAACCAGCAAACCTAAACAGACCATAAAATGTATCCCTATCAAATATTTTATACTGTATAGTGTAATTTATGACTATATGTAAAAAAGAATACCCAACGAAATTGTAGCAAAAAGCAATAAGTAAATTATGTTTTCATACCTGAATTTGCCTCCTTGTTTCATGGGAAAGCTGGCTTATGTAGCAGAACAACAAAAAAATGTATAATTGGTTTTTCATGGTTTAGGATTTGACATATTTTTATGAACATTTATCTATTGGAAAGGTGTATTAAGAAATTTCAGAATGATTGGTTTGTATTCAATTTTTGTACTCTTCCTTTTTCAGATCATGATAAACATGTTTGTTTTCTGTGTTTTATATATAAAATACTAGGGCTGCAACATATCGTCGATTAATCCGTTGGGTTGATCGATTGAAAAACCTTTTGATTAATTAAAAAGGTGCCTCCTGATTAAATGGACATCAGATTTTTTAAAGTGCTTAAAATTATTTTTAATACACATGTCTACCAAAAACATTGGATGGTAGGTGCCATCTTTGAAAAGGCATTCCGTCCCGCCCCCCTTCTCCCTCATTGGCCTCTTCTAAGATTGCGTCTGATATGACTCATACGTGCAAATTTTAGATCAAAGGAATGATTTTTTCTCTCTCCAGAACTGTAGTTGATATCCGTATGCAGTTTTAATCTATTAATTAATTGACGAATCGACTAGAACTCATAGAATCAACTTCTTTAATCAGTTAACAGTCCTAATAAGTGTAGTAACAACTTCCACAGGCCACATTCCTGAAACTGCTTACTTTACAGTGGCCAAATAGAAGTCAAAGGAGGGGATCCTTCCAGACGTAAGCAGTGAAGAGCCTTGGTAACTTAAGAGTCAAATTATACATTACACACAAACATGTTTATGCAAATCCTGATGAACGTTTCTTCAAGTCATAGCTACTTTGGTGGTAGGCAGTTTTTCAGTGGAGAAGAAATGTGGGGAGCACGTGTTTAATCTTCCCCTCCACCCCACCACTGTACAACTTCACACACTGCCCAAGCTCCCTCACTCCCCCACCCAAAATTTATAACATGTATTAACCTTCAAACCTATCTGTGGAAGGCTTGTGTGTGGGGTGGAAGTTGATAGAAGAGTTGTTTCAGCGAAAAATTACCGAATGGATGTTTGCCGAAAATTTGAGACACATATACAGACGCAACGCTTAATTGAATGAAACCATTGTCAGGATTTTAACACATGTGTTTGTGTATGTTTTGGCTCTGTTCTAATTAATTAACCTCATTCATTACTGACCCCCTTTTCCAGATTTTCTTAACCCAGGGGCTAGACTCATAAGGCCAGGCCCTCACACTGTATCCGTCCCAGTAAGGTTTTCCTGTAGAAAACCCCACACCCTCAAATCACCTGCATGACCCATGGTAGGGAACCCTTGCTGGGTTGGATACGGCCTACAAGACCTGTTGCTGGCCCCTGCCTTAATGTAACCAGAAGAAGTCTGTAAGGAACAGCACTGTGGCTTTTTTCCTTTTCTGAGTGCAGGAACGTAAGAAAGTACATTTATTACCAAAATCACAACGAAATGGGGTTTTAAAAAATGAACTTTTCTTTTTAGTAAATATTAAGTTAGGTCCATATTTTTGTATAGTTTTGACAATGAATAATAGCATTTGCATTTTATGAATTTTGAAAGACAGATATATCTTTTTACCGTTTTTTCTAAGGAAGGCAAACTCTCAGGATCGTTTCTATACATGCTGCATGACTCTTTGTGCTCTTTTTTTTTTTGAAGGAAACCACTTTTCGGGTGGAGATGAATTTGTTGCCAAACAAAAATAACTTTTGAAAAAGGTTTGATAGTGTATGTAATAATTGCATTTCATAAGGAACCATATTTTCTGATCATCTTACTTTGTATGGGGTTGGTTTTTCCCCTCCCCCCAAAAAATTCTTTGTATAAATGTATACTATAATCGCTTGCTTCAGCTTTTCCATGTGAATAAAAAGATACATCTATTGTTATTATTTCTCCTGATTCTGAATATGAACGGGCTCTATTGTCTTCTGTACTAGGAAAGGATACGGGGACAGGAGTACTTTTCTCCCTCAAAAAGGGCCATGAAATATATCCTGAAATAATTAACGTATTTCCACCCTACCAGGAAAGCTGACTACGGTGTGTGCATAAATCCAATTAAGAGAAGAGTCTGAATGGAACATTTGTCCCCTATTTCTCCCTCTCAAAATGAGGAAGTACATCCCTCGAATAGTCATGAAGTGTACTTTCAGATAATTAAACTGCTCCCAGGTGACCTAGATAGTCGAAAATTGGGACTTGAACATTTTAGTCTGGCGAGGTCAGTACTGTCTGCTCAGTCAGCGGCTGTCCAGGGTCTCAGACAGAGGACTTTCACATCACCTCCTAGCTGACCTATTTAACCGAGAGGCAAGGGATTGGACCTGGGTTGAACTGAGGTGCCAACTGACATACCTCTGCACTTCAGTCCATCACAGGGAGTTGTAATATGAGGGCTTTCGACATTACAGTACTCGGGTATGGACCAGAAGACAGGCATTTATTTATTTTAAAACATTGATTAGCCACCTTTTTTCCTTATAGGAACTTCAAGTTGGTTTACTATGTTGTTGTTGTTGTTCAGTTGCACAGTCGAGTCCGACTCTTCGCGACCCCATGGACCAGCTCCCGCCAGGCCCTCCTGTCTTCCGCCGTCCTCTGAAGTTGGCTCAATTTCATGTTCGTTGCATCTATGACACTGTCTAACCATCTCATCCTTTGCTGTCCCCGTCTTCTTTGACCTTCAATCTTTCCCAGAATCAGGGTCTTCTCCAGTGAGTGCTCCCTTCTCATTGGGTGGCCAAAGTATTTGAGCTTCAGTTTCATTATCTGGCCTTCCAGGGAACAGTCAGGGTTGATTTCTTTTAGGATTGACTGATTTGATCTTCTTGCAGTCCAAGGGACTGTATATAAGGATAAAATGTAATTAAATAGATAAAAACTACCAATTAGAATCAATAATTTAAAACTGCTGGTGGTAGGCAGAAGAACTAATCAAACACTTCCAGAGGGTAGCTCTGTTGGTCTGCAATAGAACAATTAGATTCAAATCCAGTAGCATCTTAGAGACCAACAAGATTCTGGAGGGTTTAAGCTTTCGAGAGTCAAGGAGAGCTTATACCCCAAAATCCTGTTGGTCTCTAAGGTGCTACTGGAGCTTAGGGATGCCTGCCTCCAGGTGAGACCTTGGAATCCCCCAGAGTTGCAGCTCATCTCCAGGCTATGGAGATCACTTTCCCTGGAGAAAATGGATGCTTTGGAGTGTAGGCTCTATAGCATTGTACCCCACTGCCCTCCCCAGGCTCCATCCCCAAATCTCCAGGAGTTTCCCAATGTGGATCTGGATACGCTACCTCCTCATCCCCCGCTGGTGGTCGGAGGGAACCCGGACACCTTGTACTGGACTCGAATCTAGCTTATCAAATGCTGCCATAACTAAAACTCTCCTCAGCTGCCTCCTAAAGACAGAGTGAGGGGGCCCAGGGAAGTTCCATAAATGTGGGCAGGGCTTTTTTTGTAGAAAAGGCCAAGCAGGAACTCATTAGCATAATAGGCCACACCCAATGGCAGAAACCATTAGCATATTAGGTCACGCCCCCATGTTGCCACACCCACCTTTTGCTTCTTATTCTGTTTACTTTGTTTGTTGTCAAAACCCTGGGCTTTTTCTTGTAGCAGGAAT
>NW_015159769.1:125440-134102 GCF_001447785.1 Gekko japonicus
GTTCACTGACATTCCTGCCCAAAAATAGCCCTGAATGTGGGGCTACCACTGAAAAGGCCCTCATGTACCAGCCAGATGAACTTCTTTGGCTGATGGAACAGTCGAGAAGGCCTCTCTCCCTGCGATCTTAGTTCTCAGGCAGGAATGTATGACGGAAGAGAGTCCAGTACCCCAGTCCCAAACCATGTAGGGCTTTAAAGGTCAAAAACAATCCCTTGAATTGGGCTTGGGAGCAGTTCAGCAGCCAGGGTAATTGTATATAGGCAATCTCCAGTCCATAGAAAGCCTTATGGCTAGTATTGTGTGCTGAGGAAGCTTGCAGTAGCACAGAGCTGCAGTGCACTGTTGCCACCCACCCTCATCAACCATCTGAAACTCCATGTTCTACCTGTAGCTGGCTTTGTAGACAAAATTTGGGTACAGTGAAGTGTGCCGAAGAATGGCACGGGCACACTATCCTCCAAAGCTCCACCTCCAGCTACCCAATCTGGTGAGTCTTGATGGGTGCTATCACAGCAATGATGGTATCCATACCCCAGCATGCTGAAGTTGGTTCAAACAACAAAGTTTGCTGGGGAAATGGGCAGGAGGTCTTATGCTGCTTCCCACGGCTTTGGCCTGAAGGCTAATCTGAAGCATCCTCTTTTACCAAGCCTGTTGCAATTTCAAGGAAGCTGAAAGAATGTGAGTCAAGTTAGCATAATTTCTCAAGAAGATTTTATTCATGTATACCCTACCTTTCTCCCCAACGGGGACCCAAAGTGGTTCAAGAACATCAGAAGAGCCCTGCTGGATCAGACCAGTGGTCCATCTAGTCCAGCATCCTGTCTCACGTAGTGGCCAACCAGTTCCTTTGGAAGGCCAACGACAGGGCATAGAGGCTGAGGCCTTCCCCTGATAAGACTATCAGAAGAGCCCTGCTGGATCAGACCAGTGGTCCATCTAGTCCAGCATCCTGTCTCACACAATGGCCAACCAGTTCCTCTGGAGGGCCAACAACAGGGCCTAGAGGCCGAGGCCTTCATAAGAACATAAGAGCCCTGCAGGATCAGACCAGCGGTCCATCTATTCCAGCATCCTGTCTCACACAGTGGCCAACCAGTTCTGGGGTTCCTCTGGTTTACATTGTTCTCACCTCCATTTTATCCACACAACAATTTGGTGCAGTAGTTTAAGCTTAGGAGTATGTGACTGAACCCAAGGTCAGCCAGCAAGCTTCCACGGCAGACTCGGGATTTGAACACGGGTCTCCCCGATGCTAGTCCAACACTCTAACCACTACACCACAATGGCTGTCAGAAAAAGAGGCCTTGTTGGCCCACTGAAAGTCCCATCCACATATGCATAAACATTACCTGATTCCCTTTCCTATGATGCCTTGTAGTTGAATGTTTAACCTCACCCGGTTGAAAAATATTGCATTGGAAATTATGTATGAAGATGCCGACAGCAACTAATGCGGGAGACCACTAATGACTGCTAACCTGTGAACCGGTCCTTTTTTTGCCACAAAATTACATCTGCAATGAAATTCTAGGGGACTGATCTGGTGAGCCATCTATAATATGTAACAAATACATTCTGCTCAACTGCTCTTCTGGGAGTGTGTCCTCATACAAGGCTGCAACTGGAGCTTGGGTGGATAGTTCTGACTTTGTGGAACAGAGACCCAGAGGGGTCAGGCTTCTTCATTTGAATTTCAGAGGCAATGTGAGATAAGAGTCCCTCGGATAGGCACTTGGTATCGGCAGAGTTTAATCATTCCATTCTGTGGAGGGAAATTCTCCAATTGGATTGTGCCATGTAAGAGAAAGCTCGGCCTATACATTTTTTGGAATTAAAAAAAAATGTCACACTTTTAAGAACAAAGTTTGGGTCCAGCGACACCTTGAAGACCAATAAAGTTTTATTCACGGTATGAGCTCATGCCTTGAATAAAACTTTGTTGGTCACTTACAGGTGGCTCAAGTGGTTAAGACGCTGAACTGCGGGCTGTGGAAGGTCAGTAGTTCAGCAGTTCGAGACCCGGGTGCTGCAAGATGGAGTGAGCTCCCGTCTCTAGTTCCAGCTCCTGCCAACCTAGCAGTTCGAAAGCAAGGAATTGCAAGTAGATAAATAGGTACCACTTCGGTGGGAAGGTAACAGCGTTCCGTGCGCCTTGGTGTTTAGTCATGCCGGCCACATGACCACGGAAACGTCTTCGGACAGCGCTGGCTCTTCGGCTTTGAAACGGAGATGTGCACCGCAACCCTAGAATCGGATTCGACTGGCTTTCGAGCAAGGGAACCTTTACCTTTACCTTCAGACCAACACGGCTACCCACCTGGATTTAAGGGACATTCCAATAGTTTCGACGAAGGAGAGTGAAATTTCAGGGAGTTGCCATCTTACCAAGCCAGCCCAAACTGCATCCGTAGCATTGATTTCTCATGTTGGTTCACTGCCTTTCCTCCAGTTGTATTCAAAACCATCCTCTGAGATAGGGCTGTGCCAGGATTTTATTTATTTATTCTATTTATTTATTCAATTGATACCCCACCCTCCCCGCAAAAGCAGGCTCGGGGGACTGGGCCAACATCATTCATGGCTGAGCTGTGGTTTATTTATTTTATTACATTGCATTTATTAATTGCCTAATCCCCACATTTGTGGGGCTCTAGGTGATGTACAGATTTTAAAACCATAAAAACATAAAACCATATCCAGCATGTTGTACAATTAAGAGCAAGTGGCAAAAAAAATTGTGGTTCCCTCCCATATCTGGTCTGTGAGGGGTTTGTAAGCATGGGGAAGGAGTAAATATAGTTGAGCACTTTGTTGTTTGTTTGGGTTTTAAATTGTATATTGCATTTTTGTACTAAAGTATTTGATGTTTTTATGAGTAAGTTTTTATACTATGTAAGCCGCCCTGAGAGCTACGGGGGAGGGCGGGGTATAAATTTAACAAACAAATAAATAAATAAATAAAAATAAACTCCACGAGGAATAGGGATCCAGGTAGGGTGCCGGCCATAATGGAAACCATTGCTGATAAGTAAGTAAGCAATCTGGAGGGCTTGGAAGGAGAGGGATTGCGCAACCCGTCCCCAGACTTAATCAGGAAAGAATCCCTATGCACTCAGCCCAAGATTCTCCGTTGCACAAGGCCAGGCCTAGGGGTGTACCGTACTCTGTTTGTACTTTATTGTGACTGTGAAATAAACATGTAGATGGTAGGAGCAGGGATAGGATGTACGGCCCTGCTTTTCTCACACACCCCAATCCCACAATGAAAGGACAACCATGGTGTCTGTCCCAGTTACTAGTTCATCAAGAGAATATGATTGGAACAGGAGTACATGAGAGCCAAGCTAACTGGGGCTTGCGAGGTCAAACCATCTGGCCCATTGCCACTGGTTGATGCAATTATTGGCTCTCTCAAATTCTGTCTTCCTTAAATTACTGGCATCCAGCAGGTCCAGCTGAAATAATTCAACACAGATGCACATTTACAATGATTTCCATCTCAGGCAGCATTTTTAAAAGGGCCAAGCAATCACTGTTATTCCAGGTAAGTAACCCAACATCTGATTATTTCAACTGATGTGGAATTTAGCCTGCCCACAAAGGCGTATATGGGCCCTTCTGCTCTATGAACTCCCTTTTATTTTATTACAATGCTCCTCTGACCAAAGTTCTTGAGCAAACTCAAAAACAAATACAAGATAAAATACAAAACAGTAAACATTCAGTTGCAACATGATGAATTCAAACCCATCTCTGTAATGGCACAGAGAAAACACAAGTGCTATGAATTTGGCAACAGAACACATTATTTCTAGATTGATGTCTGCCAGTAAAAAAGAGATCATGCAGGATTGACTGGCAGCTGATATTTACTCAGGATAGGTATAATCTACAGGTCTCTGAGTGGCATCCATCAATCACAGACCCAAGAGACACCCAAGTCAGGAATTTCACAGGTTGGAATGCTTGAACACCTGCTGGTTTGGCTCACATTCTGCTCACCAGCTGCAAGTAGGGAGCCAATCTTTCGGCAAGCAGTTCTGATGTTCGTGAGCCTATTTTCGTGTATTCGAACAATACAGTATAATGCAAGTGGTTTCATTTTACACCTTTGTGTTCTCACACAACCTGATCAGACAATTCCCCCTGCCTCCTTGTCAATTCTCTGCAACTGGTTATTTACATACGGAGACGGCAAATCAGTAGGTCAGTGATCACAAACATATGAAACATAAAATTATTGGTCTAAGTTTGTGTTATTTTGCACATGCACATTTTCGAATGTTATTTCATTACATTAATACTCTTATCATGTATTTTGTATTGATATTTATATTATTGTTTTATCTACTGTTTTCTTGTGTAAACTGCCCCGAGCCTGCCTCGGCAGGGAGGGCGGGGGGGTTCAATAAATAAATAAATAAATAAATATTACCTGTTTCAACCATTTCTGACCCTAAGGGGTGAATCAGTGTCCCCTACTGTTCAGCTACAAAGGTGTCTGCAAAGCAGAAGGGGAAAAAAACTCTCCCACCGTAGCTACTGCACAGCCACAAAGCTGTTTTCCGAGGGTCCGAGCCGGACAGCCATGAAGCAAAGAGACCCAAGGTTCAACTCATGAGTGACCGTGGTGGCTGTCAAGAACCATTATCTTCACCAGCGGAACGTGATTGCTGCAAAGTTTGCTGTACCTCTGTTCACAGGTTTCACCTCTATTCACTGCTCTACGTCTATTCACAATGTATGATTATTGTGTTGTTTTAATCTTGTTTTAAATTGGTTTTAATTGTTATTGTATAATGTTTTAACATTGATGGAACCTGCTTGCTGGGAGGGCGGGATACGAGTTTAATAAAATAAATAAATTAAAGTTACAGTTCAGGGACAGTGAAAAAATGGAGGGGAGAGTGGGATTGCGCCCACTGTTATGTTCTCTTCATTATAACTTGTAAAGAACCTACATTTGTGGATTCTTGTTTAGAAATTACAGCAAACATGCATGGGGCAGGGCCAGCAAGGCCCATCTTGCCCTCCCCAAATTGTAACTTGTGAACTGTCCTCACTTTCCTTGCCTCTCTACCCTTCTTACATCTGAATGGCTTGATCCTAAACCCTGGGATCCCCCCCAGTTCCTCTTCTTCCCTTCTTTCTTTATGTTTTTATGATCATGGTGATTAACGCTCAATCCCAAAATCTCAGCAACAGCAGTTCACCCAATGGGTGATTTCAAACTAAAGCTAATAAATAAATATTTATTTATTCCTTTAATTTTCCCCTGCCCTCCCGACCAAGGCAGCCCCCCCCCACTTTCTCTCTCTCTCTACCTCGCCAACCCGCCCGCCCAGCCGGACAGACGGGGGAAGCTTTCTCCCTCCCCCCTTCCTTCCTTCACCCACCCACTCACCCACCCAACCTGTCTAGGCACCCGTTGTCTCCCTCCACAACGGGCCTTGGAATGGGAACATTTTCCGCTGCGTGAAGCTGCGTCTGAGGTGGGACTTACACGACTTGGCCAATGGAAGCTGGGGAAGCCTTTGACGGACAGTTCAGCCGTCAAAACACTGTTGGTGCGCATTTTCTCTCTTATTCAATTATATATAAGGGAGAGATGATCATGGTGATTAACTCTCGATCCCACAATCTCGGCAACAGCAGTTCACCCAATGGGTGATTTCAAACTAAATCTAATAAATAAATATTTATTTATTCCTTTAATTTTCCCCCGCCTTCCCCACCAAGGCAGGCTCAGGACGGCTTACAGACAGTATGTTAAAACAGTTAAACCTCCACATTTAAATAAAACCACAGCAATACAGAATAAAAGAAATATCGTAGCAATGCAACAAGGCCAGGGAAGTACCTCCAGCAAAACTATAAAACCCATCAAAATGGGCCTTGTAATTGTTTTCCAAGAAAAGTCAGCTGGAGCAAAATGGAAGAGAATCAACCAAAGCCTAAAGGAGTATAAACGGCAGCAGCAAGAACAAAAGTCAAGCTATGCCTGGGGAAAGAAAGATGCTTTCATCAGATGCTGGAAATGAAGCTGGCTAGCACCTAGAACAACAGCTGCAGGGGGAGCATTCAGAAGTCAAGGTGCCACCACCAAATAGGTCCTGCCCCTATTGTCCAATTAGTGTCTCTTGCAGTGTTGTATCTTCCATGGATGCTCAGGATAAACCTGTTATGTCTATATTGTTCTTTAAAATTCCAAGTAAATTTTTTTAAGGTGTTTAGAAACTCGTTGTTGAAGGCTTTCATGGCCAGACTTCATTAGCTGCTGTAGAGTTTCCGGGCTGCATGGCTGTGGTCTTGACACTGTAGTGCCTGACACAGCATCTGTTATCTTTTTCCGGTGGGTTTGAATACTGTTTGTAGGTTGTGTTTTTTCATCAGTTTTCCCCCCACTTCTGCAGGAGCATACCGCATACCATGCCGTTGTGGACAGGTTTACATCGGAACCACACAATGTAGCACCCAGACAAGAATAAACAAACATGAAAGACACTGCAGACTTGGCCAACCTGTAAAATCAGCAGCAGCTGAACACAGCCTAAGTCAAACAGAACACAGTATCTTATTTCAAGACACTGAAATGCTGGACAACACATCCAATTACCATGTCAGGTTATACAGGGAAGCCATTGAAATTCATAAACAAACACAATTTCAACAGGAAAAAAAGAGTTTAAAAATAAATAGGGCATGGTTTACAGTCCTGCAAAACACACAATGTTCAACATCTGACAACAGCACTACAGAGAAGATTAGAATTTCAATAGCCAATCCATATGCAAAAGAACCTCCTCAGGAAAGCTCCTCCATTAGCATGTCACAGCCTGTGGAACTCCTACAAGATAATAACTCAGCCCTACCCCACCTTCCTGAGTAGATATAAATTACCTGCCTACCATTTTTTCTTCTCACATCGACACAGAGAGTACTCCATCTTTCTGTGTTACACCTCTGAGGATGCCAGTCACAGCTGCTGGTGAAACGTTAGGTCCTACAATGCCAAGACCACGGCCATACAGCCCGGAAAATCTACAACAACTAATGTTTTGAAACTGCTCTGTCTCCTTTCCTTCAGCTCTCTAGCAACTCTTCAGTAATTGGAATGCCATTAGGCATGCCATGACATCCTAACAGCTCAACCAAGGGTAAGAAAAGTGTAGTACTCTAAATAACCATTTAGATCCAAGGCTCTTTTTATAGAAAAAGCCCAGCAGGAACTCATTAGCATAATAGGCCACACCCAATAGCAGGAACTCATTAGCATATTGGGTCACACCCCTGACAGCGCAGTTCATTAGCACATTAGGCCACACCCACATGTTACCAGAAGTGTGGTTATCCAGCCACACCCACCTTTTGCTTGTTATTCTGTTTACCTTGTTTGTTGTCAAAACCCAGGGCCTTTTTTTGTAGCAGGAACTCCTTTGCATGTTAGGCCACACACCCCTAATGTAGCCAATCCTAATGAGTTCCTGTTGTTGGGTGTGGCCTATTATGCTAATGAGTTCCTGCTGGGCGTGGCCAACTCGGGAGCCAGCCAGAACTCCGTTCCTGTGTGTTCCTGCCCAAAAATAGCCCTGTTCAGATCCATTCCAAAGACACTAATGTAAATACAGTTCAACAAATTCCTAACTGTAGGGCTCTTTTTGTAGCAGGAACTCCTTTGCATATTAGGCGACACACCCCTAATGTAGCCAATCCTCCAAGAGCTTACAGTAGCCCCTGTAAGAAGAGCTCTGTAAGCTCTTGGAGGATTGGCTACATTAGGGGTGTGTTGCCTAATATGCAAAGGAGTTCCTGCTAACAGTTAATAAATGTCCACAAAACTAAGAGGAGTAACAGTTGATAGATGTCCACGAAACACAGTTGCTAAGAGGTGTGGCGACAGACCGCCCAGGTTCCCATCCATTTCCTTTCAGGACTTCATCAGGCCACCTTCCATGATGGAGCACCAAGCTCTACATAGTTCTCTTGACTGTATACAGCAGTCTACATCTATTCCAACTGGCTCGAATAATAGAGAATAAAACACCGCCCGCATGCTGGCTCTGTGGTTACCGCACAGCGGTGGTCTGGACCGTTGTCCTCAGGGTAAACGCACAGTGAAGCAGGTGAAGGGCAGGATGTGTGATCGAATCCCTGTGGAACAAACAAACCCTCATAAAAGTAGAGGCATGCCCAGAACACAATTATCACGCTGTCTGACTGCAGCTATGATCCAAGAGAATCCAAGAGAATCAACAGCATTGCAGTCCCATAGTCTGTCTCGTGGAAATTCATGAGGTCAATGAAAGCCCAATTCAGTTCCAAACCCAGGCTGAAGCCTCATTGAAATAGGTCTAAAAAGGGCAATTTTTGTAGAAAAAGCCAAGCAGGAACTCATTAGCATAATAGGCCACACCCTGACAGCACCTCTCATTAGCATATTAGGCCGCAGCCCCATGTTACCAGAAATGTGGTCATCCACCCACACCCACCTTTTGATTCTTATTCTGTTTATCTTGTTTGTTGCCAAAACCCAGAGCTTTTTTTGTAGCAGGAACTTCTTTGCATGTTAGGCCACACACCCCTAATGTAGCCAATCCTAATGAGTTTCTGCTGTTGGGTGTGGCCTATTATGCTAATGAGTTCCTGCTGGGCGTGG
>NW_015159769.1:134153-153151 GCF_001447785.1 Gekko japonicus
GCTTACGACTGGCTTTTTTTTTTTTGCTCTGTAAAAAGGCAGCCCAGCACCCAGGCTGCAGCAATAAATCCAGGTAGCCGATAATCTGCAATATGAGGTATATTCAATGGAAACTCCTCCCCCTCCAATGGAAATGGCTTTTCTTCCATAACTATAAGGAGTCCTTATGGGTCACAATCGTCCTATGGATCCAATGGTTTGTATTTTAGAAAACAAATGATGAGTAGTGATAAATTTCTGTAAACAAGATACAGAAGCTGTATTAATTTGCAAGGCAGACTATAAACATGAGCATTCACACTTGGATTATTTACCCTATATTTTAAAATCTTTGCATACTGATTTTCTGTCCTGGATTCACTAGGGGGCAGGAGTGCTCTTTCCAATGGGCCTCTTCTCTTGGGGGGGGGATTGTATCTATATCTATATCTTCTGCTAATGAGCATGTCAGAGGTGTGGTTATGGGAACTGCTTCTGGAAGTGACCTGGTCATGATATATTTTATCATCTATTAACCTCACTTAGCAAATTTTGTCATTCAGAAACGATAAGCAGGACGAAGAGGGAAGCAGGCTGGCTTGCTTGTGAAGTGTGGGGATAGAGATGTTATTTCCTCTGGACTAACTGTCCCCTTTGGGTCCAGCACTTAAGCCATTACGCTAGTTTGGTGGTGGTGGAAAATGCCATCAAGTCCCGAGACCTGCAGAGGTGGTTTGCCATTGCCTGGCTCTGCACAGTGACCCTGGACTACCTTGGTGGTCTCCCGTACAAGTACTAACCAGGGCTGATCCTGCTTAGCTTAGGAGATCTGATGGTATCTGGCTAGCCTGAGCCATCCAGGTCAGGAAAAGCACATCTAAATAAAGCTAATACCTCACTCTCTGATTAGCCTGCACATCCAATTTATCAGGATCAGGCCCGTAGCCAGGTTTTTGTGGCTTGTGGAGCAAAAATATTGCTGGTGGGCTGCCATTATTTGCCATAATGAAGGGGGGGGTGCATGCCCCTCTCCCTCCCCTCCTGCAAGATTTAGACGGCCCTTCAGCTGATCAGTGGGGAGCATGTGGCCCATCGATTGGCTAGAGGGCCCTTTAAATCTTGCCATAGGGAGGGAGATGGACACGCCACACCCCCCACTTATTTTCAAAAGCATTTAAAGGATCCCTTTAAATGCTTTTGGGAAGAAGCGGGGGGGGGCCTTTAAGTTGTGGGGGGGCTTTAAGGAAGGGGCTGGCCCTTTAAGGAAGGGGGTGGAGCCCCCAATAGTCCCACAGAAGCTATGGGCCAGATCAGGATCGAGCTTCAGTTGACTGGCCTTCATCCAACCCATTGCTGTTTCCAGGGGATGATCTACAGCATTCAACATCTCACTTCTTTCTGATGCAAGAGAGAACCAGAGCTGGCCACTATCAACACATCCATGAGTCCAACATATCCATGGCTCCAAATTCCTGGATGACCTCCACAGTGGATTCAAGTAGATGTTAAATAACACAGGGGGATTGAATGGAACTTTGCGGATCTTTGTAGCACAAGTGCTGTGGCCTTGAACAATTACCCTTCAGCATATCTTCTGGCAGGAGAACTGGAACAGGGTGCCCCATGTTTCCCATGCCAGCCAACCAGTACAGCATTATGCCATTGGCAGTGGTATTGAGGACCAGGGTTCCCTCTAAGCTCAGTTAGTGTGAGCTAGCTCACAGTTCTTTAGCCTCCGGCTCACACATTTTTGTCTTCGCCCAGGAAGGGATGGACTCCAGAGCAAACTAATTTATGCAGTAGCCAAATCGCTCGCTCACAACTTTAATGCCAGTAGTTCACAAAGTAGAATTTTTGCTCACAAGACTCCACAGCTTAGAGGGAGCATTGTTGAGGACTACTGAGAAATCCAAGAGAAGCCAACAACTTTGCACTTCCCCGGTCTCTCTCCTGGTGACCCATCAGGGTAATGGACCCATCATCTAATGGGTGGAAATTACAAGGGAGCCGTTACCGGCTAAATATCAGGAGAAACTTCCTAACGGTAAGAGTGGTTGAGCAGTGGAACAGACTGCCTCGGGAGGTGGTGGATGCTCCTTCGCTGGACGTTTTCAAGCGGAGGCTGGACGACCATCTTTTGGGTATGTTGTAGGGCTATCTTTCGGCTGTGCTCCTGCAGAGTGCAGGGGGTTGGACTAGATGACCCGCAAGGTCCCTTCCAACTCTAACATTCTATGATTAATGAAGCCCAACTCAGTTCCAGAACCAGGCCTTAAGCCCTACTGAAATGGGTCTAAATCATTCATCCACCCCCAAAAAAGTTTGGAGATGTCTAACTGCCATATACTCATGCACCTTGCCCCCCAATAGGGCAACAGTTATCGGGTATTTTTAATTTTTATCCCCAGAGGGGTTTTCCTAACTGCCTCCTTCAAGCTAATAGGCACTACTGAGATTTCTGTAGTGGTTCGTGTGTCAGACTAGGATCTGGGAGACCCAGATTCGAATCCCCACTCTACCGTGGCAGGTTGCTGGGTGACCTTGGATCAGTCACACACTCTCAGCCTAATCTTCCTCACAGGGCCATAATGAGGATAATGAGGATAAAATGGAGATGGGGAAAATGTTGTAAGCTGCTTCGGGTGCCCACTAGGGAGAAAAATGGGGAATAAATGAAATAAATAAACAAATACCTGCATTTTAAAGCAGCATTTGCTATATTCTGGACGCATCTGTATCATCCCCTATGGCTATTTTTAATAAGCCGAGATCAGCAATAGTCAAGCTCTGAGGGTGTCCGATGGACTCCCCCCAAGCAATTTGTCCATATCCTCAGGCTGCAGGAACAGAAATGTCTCAAGTCACTGTGATCAGACGGCGATCTGATAACTTTCTGAGTCTGGACTGTTAAACGAGTGGAATCTAACTCACGGCAGACACCAGCGATTGTTATCTGCAAAGTGCCTTGCAAAAACGTCACAGTGAACTACTGAGTGTTCCGAGACAACATTATCGGGGACAGAACTAACCCCTGTCTCCGGGAACAGCACAGCATTTTGAGACAGCATCTGAGCAGACAATACAAGACTGAATTTCCAGACACACCCAAGACCTGGCCCCATCTTTACTACTTGTCAGTATAATATCGAGTGATTCTGCATCTAGCACTCGCTCCAAATTTTCTCAGCAGGGAGGAAAAGGTGCAGCTCAAAAGCAAATGTGTCCAAGTCACTGTGATCAGACGGCGATCTGATAACTTTCTGAGTCTGGACTGTTAAACGAGTGGAATCTAACTCACGGGCAGACACCAGCGATTGTTATCTGCAAAGTGCCTCGCAAAAACGTCACCGTGAACTACTGAGTGTTCCGAGACAACATTATCGGGGACAGAACTAACCCCTGTCTCTGGGAACAGCACAGCATTTCGAGACAGCATCTGGGTTTGCTAAAACAACGGAGGGAAAAGCCAATGCAGAATCACCCCAAGTTGTATCAGAAAATTGTTATCAGACCCCTTCCTTCTTAAGATTTTGTGCTCCAAATAGCCAATGATGAACCTGAGCTAGAGGATGGCGCCATGGGAAGATGAACGGATTGGCTGATGTTTAGAGGGCTTTAGAAGAAGTTTGGCTGTCATGTCTCCACTCCATTTGTGCTTCTCAAAGCCCTTCCCTTTCCTAAAGGTCTGACCAACCCAAACGTTCGGCTGTTTTCTCAAGAGTGAGCAGGGAACCGCTGTCTCTAAACATAAATTCCAATTATTTGTACTTTTGTATTCATACAGTTCCTTGCAGAGATAGCAATTACTCAGAAGGTAAACAGCCTAAATTACAAAATCGTTAGGCACAAGGCCATCAATTAAAAGAGATCAATCCTCATTGCAAAAAAAAAAAAAGGGGGAACACCGCTGAACAGATGGATCAATTGGCAGATATCTCTTAGAGAGAAGAGAGAAAAGGCAAGGCTGCCTGGGAGGCTTAAGGGAAGGAAGCAGGGCCGGACGTGTTATTGGACAGGAAGGGCAATTGTTTAAGGCCATGCTGGGCAATCAAGCATGTGTATTTGGATGGGAGACCTCCAAAGAATACCAAGGCCGGGAGGCAGAGGCAGGCTGTCAAGCCACTTCTCTGAATGTCCTCCATGCCCCACTAGGAATCGCCAGAGGTCACCATGACTTCCCGGCAGGGCTCTTTTTGTAGTGGGAACTCCTTTGCATATTACACGACACACCCCTAATGTAGCCAATCCTCCAAGAGCTTACAGTAGCCCCTGTGAGAGGAGCTCTGTAAGCTCTTGGAGGATTGGCTACATTAGGGGGTGTGTCGCCTAATATGCAAACGAGTTCCTGCTGCAAAAAGAGCCCTGCTAGGCATGGGCACACACTCTCTCTCTCACACACAGGAAATGCAAAAATACTAAAAAAGGGAGAGT
Organism: Gekko japonicus; assembly: GCF_001447785.1. Lineage (NCBI taxonomy): Eukaryota > Metazoa > Chordata > Lepidosauria > Squamata > Gekkonidae > Gekko > Gekko japonicus. Next base: position 138,564 of record NW_015159769.1, read on the forward strand.
TGTATGTACAGAATGAGGGCTAAGGAGGAACTGTTTTAATTCAGGTCTCTCTGCCACCATTGATAGACTTGCCATTGGCCTGCCTGAGATGGGTAAATCTCCAACCATGGGCCCAATCCTCTGCTCTCAAGAAATGCAGGAGAAAAAATGGCTAGGAAATGGCCTTCATAGTGACACTCTAGGATTTCCCCCACGTCTCTATGGTCTTTACTATAGAGATTAGGGGAAATTCCCATAGCATCACTTGGAAGTGACATCACTTAATGTGATGTATATGGATTGTGTTTGTATTTATGCTTTGTTATGGCCAATGGCTAATACAATAAACTTGATGATGATGATGATGATGATGATCATGATCATGTTCTCTCCAAACTCCATCCTCGCCAGCCACCACCTTCAAAATCTCCCAGGATTCACTGAGGCAACGCTGGCAATCCAGCCATGGATGGCAGCAGACCAATGGGCTCAGAAGAAGTTTGGCTGTCATGTCTCCACTCCATTTGTGCTCCTCAAAGCCCTTCTCCTTTTCCTTTCAATTGGAGGTGTGTCAGGAATGACTAGGAAGAGCTTAACATAATTCTCGGTACCCTCACCAAACTACAGTTCCCAGGATTCCTTGGACAATGAACTGACAAAATGTATGATAAATGTCCCAATTTTATAGTGCAGATACACTATTCCTTTTTATACATGCTTTGTGCGTGCATATTTTGTTGGAATATACAAGGTCCATAATGCACCTGCTTGAAGAAGACCAGAAGCACAGCCTATAGGGGACAGCTGAAGGACTGCTAGTTAGCATAGCTGGATTAGTTTAGGGACTTCCCAGACTTTCAAATTATGTCCTTCCTGTCTCCTGATTGGCTCCTTGGAGACCTCCTGCTCCAACTGAGCTAGGGATCCCAGCCCCCCCTGGTCCGGGCTGGGGATCCCCCAATTCGGAACAGGTTTTACTGGAAGTGGCCCAAAACGTCATTGGGGGTGGAATGTCTTTGCCCACCAGCAGGAACGCCCCCCCCAAGGCCCACACCGGCAAAGTAAGGGGACCAGGCAACCCTAAACTGATCCCTTCCGCTTCATTCCTGTCTCTCACAGCAGTTAGTCAGTTAGTTAGGCTTCTCTCTCTCCCTCTCTTCTGTTCTATCAGAGTTTATTCCTTTCTTAATAAACTGAGTTATTTTCTTTAAACAGTCGGTGCTCCGTTCCTCTACACATTTAAACTCTGCATTACAGATCTTTTCATGTATGACACCTAAGACAGAATCTTCCATATAGCCAATTTTTAAGGGCTAAAAGAAATTCAACCGATGAGATCCACTTTCGAGAAGAGTCTAAAAAATTGTACACCCAGTTTATTCGCCGGGGTTGTCCCTCAGAGGTGATGGTTGATGCTTATAAACAAGCATACTCCATACAATGAGGCGATTTATTTAAAGAGACCGATAGAGAAAAAAATAATATTATTTTTTTGTGCATTTGACTACACTCCCCTGGCAAATTCCATTAAAAAAATATCATCTGGAAACTCTGGCATATCCTTGGAGACCTTCCTAGCTGGTCTGAGAAACCTTACGTAGGATTTAGAAAAACTTGCAGACTGTGAGACAGACTTATACGAGCAGACCTGTTACCACCAGATTCTTTTGGATTTTTAGTTAAGGGACACCGTAAGTGTTTAAACTCTGCCAACATCTTTGAACCTATGAACCTGCCTAATGTTTAGCTAGATGATGGGTCCTACCTAGCTCACGACTGTCACTCTGACTTGCAGTGTGGCTCTCAGGCAGAGAAAAATCTCTCCCCCCCCCATCCATTTTCACCAAAGGACCAGTTATAATGAGGCCGACTGAGGCTGTGGCGGATTTTTGGAGGCAGCAACTTCCCATCTCACCAGTGTCCTCCTCCTCCTCTTCCTCCTCCTCCTTTACCACCACCACTGCCTTCTCTTTCTCAGCCCTCTCACCTTCGCCACCTCCACTACCTCACCACCCCCCCTCACCGGGAATTAGAACAACAAGGGAAACAAATCTTGGGCATGTATTCCAGCTCATAAGATCTGGACGGGGCTTCTCTCCCCTTCTTGACAGTTTGGTGTAGTGTTTAAGAGTGTGGACTCTACTCTGGGAGAACTGGGAGGAAGAAGAAGAGGAGGAGGAGGAGATTGGATTCATACCCCACCCCTGGTTTGGAGTCTCACAGCGGCTTACAAACTCCTTTCCCTTCCCCTCCCCACAACAGACACCCTCTGAGGTAGGTGGGGCTGAGAGAGCTCTTTTGAGGACTGCTCATGAGAGAACAGCTCTGAAAGAACTTGCAACTGACCCAAGGTCACGCCAGCAGCTGCATGTGGAGGAGTGGGGAATCAAACGGCTGTTATTCTTTCCACAGTGGGAGTTTTCTTTTTTTTTCTTTTTTCTTTTTTTTGCCAATAACAGTTTTTATTAAGTGAAACAATGAGGTAACAATAACAACAATTGGAATAACAAGCTTAAAAACACATAATGGGGGTTAACCAACAGTGTGCATACGTACCTTCTTGACCACAGCCTTTCCAGCATAACTTGGAATGATTAGCTGACATGTGGGATAAGCGAACCGGAGTGAGGTACCAACGAGATAAAAGTTTGAATTTATGTAATTCCACAGGGAACGATCTTGGGGAGCCACCTTTAGTTGACCATATTTTGAGCCAATGTTCGTCTTTTAATGCATTATTACAATCCAAATTCCATGCATTTTGGTATGATAGAGTTTTCATGCTTGAGTCTTGAAGAAGAAATCTATAAAGGGCCGAGATGAGACCTCTATTTTGTGTTTGGAATGTTTTAAGGATAAGCTCCATTTCAGTGTGGGGAAGTGAAATAATATTTGACATTTTGTGTCTTTCAACCATATTCCTGATTTGAAAGTATAAAAACCAAGGGATGGTATTGTTTAGTTTTTGTTCTAAAAACAATTTGGGGTGGAGTTTTCTGCTGCAGTTACTTTCTGTTTGGAGATCTATGGACACTATCTATGTATGAAATTGCAGAAGAGCCTGCTGTTGGTTTTGAGTATGTTCTTTTTAAAACTATGTTGAATTGTTCTGAGCAATCTGTTGGATCAGTGTCTATACACTCTATTGCGTTGTGACCACTAACCTTTCTTTGTAATTCAATGAATGTAATGTAGAGTTTTTAACATAGTTGTGAATTGTAGATGGACTTCCCTTGGTGGGTGTTGTTTGTAGCCAATAAGATCTGGCGATCTTTGATTCCCTTCTTGTTACAGGTATTGAAGCCAGAGGCTCCTCTCACAGAGAGGTGGAATTGTTGGGAAACATGTCTGCCCACTAAAAAGATCTGGGCTGAGCTTCCCTTCTTGTTACAGATATTCAAGCCTGGGAATGACTAGATGCTCTTTTCCCAGGAAGGGGAATCTTGGGTACATGTCTGCCCGCTGTTTAAAACCCAGGTTGAACTCCTGTTTCCATTCCTGTTGCAGGTTCTTAAGGCCTGAACTTGGCCAGAGGCATGAGCCTTATGGACTGATCGAAGGCCTGTAGCCCATGACACATAATCTGACCTTGAGTGATCAGTCCAATGGATCCAAGACCAGCCAAGGATGATGATGATGACAATTTATTGAGCCAGTTTGGTGTAGTGGTTAAGTACGCAGGCTCTAATACGAGAGAACTGGGTTTGATTCCCCACTCCTCCACTCGCAGCTGCTGGATGACCTTGGGCAAGCCATAGTTCTGTCAGAGCAGTCCTTGAAAGAGCAGTTCTGGAAAGAGCTCTCTCAGCCCCATCTACCTCACAGGGTGTCTGTTGTGGGGAGGGGGAAGGGAAAGGAGTTTGTAAGCCGCTCTGAGACTCTGAGTGAAGGACAGGGTATAAATCCAATCTCCTCCTCCTCCTCTTCTTCTTTATCTTCTTCTTCTTCTTCTTCTTCATCATCATCATCATCATCATCATCATCATCATCATCATCATCATCATCATCATCATCATCATCATCATCATCATCATCATCATCATCATCATCATCTTCTTCTTCTTCTTCTTCTTCTTCTTCTTCTTCTTCTTCTTCTTCTTCTTCGTTTAATCAACCGCCCAACCCCTGCCACAGCAGCAGGGCTCTGGGCAATGTACAAAAGCCATAAAACGAAGACAAGATAAAACTAATTATAACATTAATAAAACATTTCAACAATCAGATGGCGAGTAATTAATCAGTCCCAATCCCAACTGCCGGCTACTTCGCAGGCGGGGGGAAGAGGGGGGAAGAGGGCGAGGTAGATGTAAACAACAGAGAAGGGTGTCGGCCAAGAGGGAACCGTCACTGCCCTCCACCAAAAGCCCAGCAGAACATCTCTGCCTTGCAGTCCCTGGCTTGTTTGGTCTATGTTTTGATTCTCCTTTCGATATATTTAAATTGTATTCTGTTTACCCAAATTGTTTCCAGATTTATATTGTATTGTCAATTTTTTGTAAGCGGCTTTAGGAAAGTGGGATAAGAAACCCGCACTGTACATAAATCACACGTCTACTCCTCCTTCCCCCTCAGGCTACCTTTTTAATATACAATTTTTAACATTCATTTTCCACATAGATTACACAGATAATTAAAATGAACTAAACAGGAATGTGGGCTATTCGTTGATAAGAACGACATCCAAGGAGCGGAAGGAGACTCAGACGATAAATAAATGGTGACATGATCGTAATCAGTGAGTCAAGGGAATGACAGATAACGAGTACCTCAGAAATCAGGCCACTTGAACCTCAACACAGCATAGGCTTCCAAAGTCCCCCCGGGGGGTGGGGAAACCCCCGCCCCAGAGGCCCGTTCCCCACCGCCGGTGAATCGAGCCCTGGGGGGGAACCCCACCCCGGTGTACGCGTCACCAGGAAGTGACGTTATGATGCTGGGCATGCTGGGGGCGGGGCCATGGTCATCCGAGGGAAAACTCTATGGTTTTCCCTCGGATGGTCGTGGCCCTGCCCCCAGCGTGCCCGGCATCATAACGTCACTTCCTGGTGATGTGCGTGTGGCGCGTGCGCCAGCCACAGACCGGGAGTCCCCCGGTAAGTAGACTTTTCGACTTGGCAACCCTAGCACAGCAAGCCCGTGGGGCCCTATCGGGCTACCTGATCTCCTGTGAGATTCTCTTTCCTGTGAGAGTTTGGGAGCCCTGTGAGGCACGCAGGGCTTGTCGTGCCATATTTAAAGAAGGCGGGGGGGGGGAGGTCAAGAGGGAAGGAAGATTTCAGAGGAGATGGCCCTGGTGTGAATGGCCCAGGCTAGCCTGATCTCATCAGATCTCAGAACCACTTGGATGGGAGACCACCACGGGAGTCCTGGGTTGCTATGCAGAGGCAGGCAGCTGCATTCTACCTTTGTTCCTCTCTCCTGGCACCCCCCCCCCACAGCATTTTTAGAAAGTGTGTAGGGCCATGTGTGCTTTGGCCCACGTAGGCTTCTGATTGGCTACCGGAGATTTGATTGCCTGAACAGTTGTTTTGGCAGCGGCTGTCAGAAGAATCTTCACTTTATCACTGAAGATCAGCTGCACCAGCGATTTTGTGGCTGGCTCTGCCTCCTAGGGTTGCCACGTCTACTTACCCGGCTGGCGGGGTGCGTGGGAGGGAGGCTTCCAGGAGTGGGAAGGGTGGGGAAAATGTCACTCCGCATGACATCATCGGCATGATGATGTCACATGGAAGTGATGTCATCATGCCAGGCACGTCGCATGGCGATGGTTTAGCATTTTGGTGAAGACTCTATGGTTACCGTAGAGTTTTTGGACGAAACGCTAGAGCGTTGCTGCGTGACATGCCTGGTGTGATGACATCCGTTCCACGTGACTTCATTGCACTGATGACATCAACGTGGGAGAGTGCTGTTTGGGGGTGGGGCTTCCCCTGCTGGCCTACTGGCCAGTGGCAGAGTAGAGCCCCTGAGATCGGGGGAAATCCTGCCCCGACTGGGGTCTGACAACCCTACTGCCTCCTGTGGCAGCCATTTTGTGGCTCTGCTCACCATGCTATGTCAGCATTCCAAAGAGGCCTACAGGCTCAAAAACACCTGGGGCTCCCTGCCCTATGGGTTTACCATAAGTTTCCTGTGACTTGACAGCACTATCTACCACATGGAGGAGATGGGCAAAGGCAGGCAGAGGGACAGTGGTCTCAGGTGGTCTTACCTGCTGAGCTGGCAGCGACATGCTATAGCCTGCCACAGGTTATATACCCCTCCTCAGTCTGAACAGCCCCTCCATTCAGGCATGTGGTTCCTGTTGCCACGTCGCAAATGCCATGGAGAGATGCCAAGTGAGGTGAGGGACACAGCAAAGGAACGCAGCTCTCTCCATTCAAAGACTTCCATTTATCAGACTGTAGCTGAGGGCTGTAAATTACCTCTGGGTTTAGTTCTTCCAGTTATCCCTTTTAATTTATGGCCCCGCTTCCTTTCGAGTCATGTTTGTGGCTCTGTCCCGTCATGAATTTACACACATTTGTTCTTTAGATATGAATCAAGCTTCTGTTGTGGAAAGATGTAATTAGATGGGGTCATGAGCGGTAAAGGCATCAACAAAGCTTGGGCCTCTCACTTTATAAATTGTCCCGCTGTGTTTTAATGACATTGTGGCGGAATGGGCCTGCTCTGGCCTGCAGGCCCTGTTCCACCCTGCCCTTCAAGGTTTTCTCAACTCCTAGAGAGGCTTTTCTCTCTCTCCAGTAACCCGCTCCCACCACCTGACCTTTGTAGGGATTGCCTGCAGGGAGGGTCAGGACTTCCAGTTTCCCTTCCAAGTTCTGAGGCCTTTCCTCTGTGTCTCCTGCTGCCCAGTGTCTGGTCACCATGGGGACCGTTTATTGCCTTGTGTGCCCTTGGAGGCATGGCCACTTGCTAACTGACTGCCTTCCCCCTGGTGTTCCCTTTTGAAACAGCATATCCAAGACAGTGGAGGTTTATGTGGTACAGAGAACCACTACCAGCATCCAAAGTTGTATTTATTAAAAAGAAAATGTTCACAAGCATACTTTTAGCACAGCACCAGATTAAGCAAGGTATTCAAAGGAAATAGGTAAAACACAATTCCTCTGTCCCTCTCTCAAAATATGCCCTATCAGATGTTAAAATATAGGACATGTGCCTTAGCTTAGGAAGTTACGTATCTTTACAGAGTTACCATTACCTTGAAGCTTTCTCCAGCTCTCCTGGCCAGCCCATGGTCAACAGCTGCCTCCTCCAGACCTCAGTTAAAAGTTCTGTCTGCTCTGATAGAGTCAGCACAAAAGAAAAAGAGCTCCCTCCTTGCTCCCCTGAGTTTTATCACATTGCTTTTCCACTCCCACTGGCCAGGTCAGGCCAGGTCAGAGAAGCTTTTCCTGAAATCTCTAGAATCTCCAGGTGCTTCCCAAGCCTTAGTCAAGGATGGAGCTCCCATATCCCTTTTGTTCCTACCCAACCACTCTTAACAAGAATAAAATGCCGAATTTTCACCATGAGCATCCCTTCAAAAATGCACCAAACTCTGCACTTTACTCTATTTTCTGTTGGCAGAGTGCTCCCATGTGGGAGCACATCCAGCCTGTGCTGAAAGCGCTGCACTGGCTACCTATCACATACCGAATTCACTTCAATTTACCTTTACCATTATAGCCCTTTATGGTCAGGGACCTACCTACCTGAGAGACCGCCTTTCCCCACCTCTTCCCCAGAGAGCACCACGGTCAGGGACCCAGAATCGTCTGGCCCTCCCTGGCCGTAAGGGACCTGTCACAGTTCTGCAGGGCCGCAAAAATGGAGCTCTTCTGCCAGGCATTTAGATAAGGAGCTGCATTTCATCATCTATGCCTGTGCCAACACTATTTCCAGCCTGAGCCCGCCAATAGTGGATCTTACTGCTGGAGGATGTTTACATATGCACTTTACCATAGCTGTACCGCCATCGTTATGTTAATTATTTTAATGACTATGCTGTGTATTTTATACTGATATTTATATTGTTATTTTATTTATGATCTCTATTGTAAGCCACCCTGAGCCTGCTACGGTGGGGAGGGTGGGGGAAAATCAAATAAATAAATATGCAAAAAGGAGCGAAGGTGTTAACTATCTAGCAGTCTAACAGTCCAGAAGGAGAAGGGAAGGAGGAGAGCTCAAAAGGAGAGGAAGGCTCCAATGAGCCAATCAGGAGACAGGAGGGGATCATTTCAAAAATACCAGGAAGTCCTTCATTTGACTATGCTAGCTATTTAACCACTCTGATGCCCCGTGCTGGATATTCTTCTGATACTTTTTGTTTCATGCACACGGCAGATCTTATGTATTCCAGCGTTTTTAACCGCCATTGCCTATCATCCCTGCTGACCATTGGGCCCTCCATTTTGCAGGGCCCTGGTCAATTCCTCAGGTTGCCCCGTAGATAAGACAGCCCCTGGGACTGCAGTGAGGGTGTGCCAATTTTTCTTAGGTTGTGAGAAAAAACCAGAGCCCATGCTTGGTGCTTGGGGGGTCAACAGTGGGAGGGCTTCTAATGTCCTGGCCCCACTGGTGGACCTCCTGATGGCACCTGGTATTTCTGGCCACTGTGTGATACAGAGTGTTGGACTGGATGGGCCTTTGGCCTGATCCAACATTGGCATCTCTTATGTTCTTATGTTCTTACCCCATATGGAATTCCAACAGGGAACTGTATTGACAAAAGGAACATAGCATAACAGAGGACAATACAGAAGAAGAAGAAGAAGAAGAAGAAGAAGAAGAAGAAGAAGAAGAAGAAGAAGAAGAAGAAGAAGAAGAAGAAGAAGAAGAAGAAGAAGAAGAATGAGAGAACTGCTCTTGAGAGAACAGCTCTGACAGAACTATGGCTTGCCCAAGATCATCCAGCAGGTGCAAGTGGAGGAGTGGGGGATCAAACCTGGTTCTCTCAAATTAGAGTCCACGCACTTAACCACTACACCAAACTGGCACTTAACCACTCCCCCAAACTGCAGAAAGACTCAAGTTTGGTCTCTGGCATCTTGAAATCACAGGATCCCAAGCTAGGAGGATCCTCTAGTGTCACAACTTCACCACTGTCACTCTAATACTATCACACACACTAAATAATCCATTTTCAATCCACTTTCAATACTCTTTGCAACTGGGTTTTACTGTGTGAACTGGCAAAATCCAGTTGGAAAGTGCTTTGAAAGTGGATTGAAAGTGCTTTATTTACGGTGTGTGAATGCAGTCCCTTTTGAGACTTTTAAGATCTTCCACCAGGAACAGACATTAGGGCCAGTGGGTTTACTCAGTGTATGTTCCTAGGTCTAGAAATTAAAAATGGACCGCCAAGCAAACCAAAGATTTGACTTCATGTACCATTGGGGGGGGGGGCGGGGGGAAAGTGACTTATACAGTCCATGACCGGCTGGAGAATGTAAAATATATAGAGTAAGACACAGGGGTCATTTCGTAGAAAAAGAGGTGCAGGAGCTCATTAGCATAACTCATTAGCATAACTTATTTGCATATGCCACGCCCCCTGACATCACCGGAAGTGTGTCAGAAGGAAACACCCACCGCTCAGGCTCCACTGGACTGTTTTGGATTGCTAGCTATTGGGGGGGGGGACATGCAGATCTGTCCTCACAGAGGAGGGAGAGCTGGTACCTGAATAAAACTTGGTCTTAAAGGTGCCACGGGACTGTTTTGGATCGGCGAGCCAGAGGAGCTCTGCAACTTACCTGGTTGCTTCTTGCTCTGACTGAGGGCTGCTGGGAGCAGGGGGTGGGGCTTGTTGCATGTGTCCGCCCCCTGGGCTCTTTACTGCGGGAACTCCGCTCCTGTGCGCTCCTGCAGGAAATGACCCCTGGTAAGACATAACCTCTGACAGGGTGTGTATTTTGTAAGATTTACACCTATACCTCGGGGGAAACTGCCTCCAAGAGGCATATGATCATGTCATAGATCTTTAGAGTGCATTATCACCTTCATTCTTCCTGTGGATTATAGCAACCTTTTTTGGGGGGGGAGGATAGGGATTCTAGGGATTCCCTATAGATCTTCCAGATCCCCAGTTGTCAACAGGATTGGTGATAAGCTGAATGCTGGAAGTGACCACATCAGCCAAGTGTCTGGAAAAGGTCTTCTCTTTCATACCTCTATAACAAGAAGGAGTTCCTCCTCCAGAGCCCACCAACGGGGTACACAAACCCTGGAAACTACTTCGAGCTGAGGCCCGGGCCCCCAATAATTCTATGGCATGCCACCAAAACATTGTTATTCTTGGTTGTTTGCTCCAAAGGATGCTTCTAGCCAAGTTTACTACAATCAAAGCCATACGTGTTTAGAAGAGCACAAGCTTGACATGCAGATGTTTGGTCATGCCATAGAATGGCATCTCCAGTTAGGGAAGCAAACTTTGGGAAAAAACTGCTTTGCCCCACTTTGGAAGTGCAGCCCGTGTTGTCCTGTTTTGGAAGCGCAGTAATCAGGCACTGGAGAAAGTCCCATAGTAATGGAGGCCAGCGTTTCCACGCTGCATTTCCAGACGTCTGAACTCTGTTGCCATGGACGGAAGCCGGGAGGGAAGTGTGCACACGAGATCCGCCTCAGTCCCATTTGCTTTTTTCTTCGGGGCTATCAGAATGTGTGCATACACGCATGTGCACCAAATTTTGTTTTCCTGAACCTAACGGGACAGTGCACTCCATGGTTGGGACGCACCCATAATGTGGATGCTTGATCACGGGAGGAGCACATGATTGAACCCCCCAGGGTGTGCTGTGTGGTTGGTCCATCCCACAACACTTTGAACTGGTCCAATTAGACCCCCACCCGGATCGAGCCAAGCCTCCAGTGTGACCGCAGCCTCAATCCTCAGATAAAGGAATAAGTCCATCCTGTTTTCGTTTAAAATTTTTTAAAATCTTCTTTCCTCTTCAAACCAAATACAATATTTTGATTTTATTACAAGGAACCTGGAACTTGAGGTGGGCACTAGTTTGCATTTGGAAATGCGGGTTCCCTTGAAAAACCTCACGGATATCCACCACCTTCTCAGTAGATACATGGTCCTTTCCTTCCTTGCCAAACATTAAAAATGTGCCAGGGGCTTTTTAGTACCCAAACACCCTTTGCCACTTTGAAAATGTGTTGTTATGAAAAGGGTGAGGCGAGTTATTAGACGTGCTAGCAAAGAAACGGAACTTTACTTTGGCTGTCGAAGTTGGTGTGGGTTGAGTGACTGCGGTCCAGAAGCGGAGGAGGTCTGGAGCTATTCCATGGACTTTAATGAGTCTGCTCGAGAGTTTTGCGGGTTATGGCCTAAGTGCTTTGACGGGTCCCACTAGAGACAGTACTTAATATGAACGAGTCTTATGCAATCCTCCACTGTCAAATGTCTTCCTAAATGTTGTGGTTTCCCATTAACAGGGAACGTGTGTTGGGATGGAATTCATAAGACTGAAATCCAGTGTTCTTCATTTCAGGCAAGAAATCCATTACACACTTCCTGAAATTCTCCTCTCTTGCTAGAAGACAGCCAGAGTAAATGCTTAGTGGAACGAGGGAACATAAATGGGGAAATGTTTCCTATTTTGTTTCTTTAGATTCATTTATAGTTTTGTCCAAAGTTTCGATTCTCCGCTCTTCACTGTTGGTTTTGTACATTTGTTTAATACACCTATGCATGTTTTACAGTTTTTATACACAATTTATTTTCTTTTACATGCATCTAGCCCAGGCTAGCTGTGGTGGCTCAAGTGGTTAAGACGCTGAACTGCAGGCTGTGAAAGGTCGGTAGTTCAGCAGTTTGAGACCCGAGTGTGCCGCATGACGGAGTGAGCTCCCGTCTCTAGTCCCAGCTCCTGCCAACCTAGCAGTTCGAAAGCAAGAAATTGCAAGTACGGTAGATAAATAGGGACCACTTCAGTGGGAAGGTAACAGCGTTCTGTGTGCCTTGGTGTTTAGTCATGCTGGCCACATGACCATGGAAATGTTTTCGGACAGCGCTGGCTCTTCGGCTTTGAAATGGAGATGAGTACCGCAACCCTAGAGTCGGATTCGACTTGCTTTTGAGCAAGGGAACCTTTACCTTTTAGCCCAGCCTAGCCCAATACTGTCAGATCTCAGAAACTAAGCAGTGTTGGCCTTGGTCAGTATTTGGATGGGAGACCTCCAAGGGATAAGAGGGTTGCAGTGCAGGGGCAGGCAATGGCAAGCCACCTCTGAAGGTCTCTTGCTTTGAAAACCCCACGGGGTCACCATATGTCAGCTCTGATTGATTGATGGGGAAAAGAAAATGCGTACGCTGTGTATTAGAAAATGTCTACGCTGCCTCTTCAGAGACCTGCTGAAAATTAGGCATACAGTGTACATCGTGTTTATTTCATTTAATTTGAGGTGTTTATTTCCCGTCTTATGTCCTCAGCCTCAAGGTGGCTAGCACAGCAAAAATAACTACAAGGACAAAGTGGAAACACAATCGTCCAGCAACAAAAAGGAACAATATGCTGCATAAAATAATACACAGTTATACATGTAGCGAAATCTGCAAAAACAGTTTACTCTCGCCCAAATGCCCTCTGGAATTAAACTGCCGTACACGTCCTTCTAAACACAGCAAGTGAAGATGTCCTCTACATCTACTCAGAGAAAGTGTTAACTGTTGCCATGTGGTTAGTCCAGCAGGGGGGCACCAGAAGGAGTAGGAGGTGTGAAGAATGTGACTGGCACACAGGAGCAGTGTTCCCTCTAAGCTGAGTTAGTGTGAGCTAGCTCACAGTTTTTTAGCCTCCGGCTCACAGATTTTTTGTCTTTGATCAGGAAGGATGGCTCTAGAGCAAACTAATTCATGCAGCAGCCAAATTGCTTGCTCACAACTTTAATGCCAGGAGCTCACCAAGTAGAATCTTTGCTCACAGGACTCCACAGCTTAGAGGGAACCTTGCACAGGAGTATACTGGGAAATGCTGTTCAGTAAGTATGAAGGCCCCAAGCTATGAATGTCTTTAAAGGTGCTAACCATCACTTTGAATTGGGCCCACTCCTGGGAGCAGTGGGCAAGTTACGGGGCCCTCTTCTGGGGGCAATGGGCAAGCTCTGGCCCCAGGCACTGGTGGGTCTCTCCACTCCAGGGCAGGCGGCAATGGTGCACCATGTGATGATGTCACTTCCAGTTTGTACTTGGAAGTGATGTCAAGGCTCTAGGAATTTGCATATATCTATGGTAACCATAGAGACGAGCAAATTCCTAGAACGCCATGACTTCACTTCCAGGTACAACCAGAAATGATGTCACAATGTTCTATATCACTGGATAATGTTGCTTCCATCCCCAAAAGGCTCTCACTGGTTGCCAGTGCTAGGCTAGCAACCCTAGCCCAGAAGCAGATAGGGAATTAGTGTGGTTCACACAACACTGGAGTGCAGTGGGCGCAGCACAGGACTTTTGTGCCCAGTGAAGCTTCTGAGATATCTTCAAAGGCAGCCCCATGTACAGCATGTTATAGTAGTCCAGTCCAGAGGTTGCAGTAGTATGGATGTATCATCTATATAATACCGATTTAGTGATGCATAAGTAATGTTAAAAATACATATGGATTATGGGGGAAACTGATATGGGGAAATCAAAATAGCACACAAATAATCACAGGCTTAATTGGCACACGGGTAAAATGATACCAGAGTAGTGGCCAGGGGCCAGAGCTTTGGAGTCAAAACAGTGGGTTGATATCCGGGGCCAGCACACATCCCCGACTTAGTTCCCTTCCCACCGGGCAAGCCATGAACAACCCAATGGCTGGAGGGCCCTTGCCCAAAGAGGGGGGCAGCAGGGAACCCAGGAGCAGTGGCCAGGTTGGCAGGGCAGGCAGTGACAGGCCCCAACTAGGTAGTGCCCCCCCCCACTGCTGCTAGAGAGGAAGCTGGAGACCTGGAGAGCCCAGCAGCAGCCTGGAGGGGTGAAGGCCAGCAACTGGGAAGGGCCAGGGAAGAAGATGGAGAAGAGAGGCTGGGCCCAATATCTTCAAAGCCCTGATGGGAGAGCAAAGGAAAGACAGCCCTGAGGGTGGGTATTCACCCTCCTTTTTCAAATTCCAGGAACAGAAGAGGAGGAAGAGATTGGATTTATACCCTGCCCTTCACTACCCGAAGGAGTCTCAGAGTGCTTTACAATCTCCTTCCCCTCCCCACAACAGACACCCTGTGAGGTAGGTGGGGCTGACAGAGCTCTTTTGAGGACTGCCCTTGAGAGAACAGCTCTGAGAGACCTGTTCATGAGAGAACAGCTCTGAAAGAACTTATGACCACAGGTCATTTCGGGGGGGATTGCGGGGGATCGCAGTTCCCCCGGGTGAGGTGCGGGGGGGTGAGGCACACGACGAAGCCCTGCCCCCTGCTTCCGGCCGCCCCACTTCCGGCCCTCATTCAGCCAGGAGGAGACAGGAGAAGAGGGAGGGTAAGTTGCTTCCTCCCTGCCTCTCCCCACCCCCCTGCCTGCCTGGGGCCAGGGAGGGCCTTGGCGGGGCTTCCTTGCACTCCCGCCGGCCTTGCAGGTCCACCGCCGGGCCCCTCATGGGGCTTGGCAGTGGAGCTGCAAGGCCGGC
>NW_015159769.1:153949-170256 GCF_001447785.1 Gekko japonicus
GGGCCCCTCATGGGGCTTGGCAGTGGAGCTGCAAGGCCGGCGGTGGCAGCCGGGACCGTTGGTGGCGGGGTGTGTGGCCTTATGACACACTTCCGGTGATGTCAGGGGGTGTGGCCTTATGACACACTTCCGGCGATGTCAGGGTGTGTGGCATATGCTAATGAGTTATGCTAATGAGTTCCCCTAGCTCTTTTTCTACGAAACGACCCCTGCTTATGACTGACCCAAGGCCACACCAGCAGCTGCAAGTGGAGGAGTGGGGCATCAAACCCAGTTCTCCCAGATTGGAGTCTGCACTCCTAACCACTACACCAAACAAGCCAGGAAGTGAGGCCAAACATAGCGTGGAGGAGGGGCTGTGCTCTTGGAGAGAAGGAAGAGGACCAGGGTGCCTTCCCATTCTGCAGCTGGCCCACACCCATCCAGGATGCCAGAGGGTGGGTGAGCCAGCACAGCAAAGGGGAAACCTCACAGACGAGAAGTCCAGAGTCATCCCTCTTGTGGAACAGTAAGCAGAACCATCGGTAGAGAGTGACAGGTTTAACTGGTGGGGTGCATCATGGCTCCAAACCAAAAAGCATGGGCGGTGTTGTTCCTTAGGTGAGATGCCAGAATCTACATGGGCTGGCAGTGGCACAGCCCCCAGCAATAAGAGCTTTGAGAGCCAGGGTGGGGTTTGGAGGCAGAGTGTGGGAATGCGGAGAGAGGCAGAAATTCTGAAGCTTCACCCAGTCCACGTTTCGGAGTGTGGTTTGGGAAACCCTCCCGTCTCTGCCCAATCTGCCTGCTGGGCGGGGCTTGTCTCCATGCCCAGCAGCAAAATGCAAGGTACGTTGCATCATTTGGTGAGTAGGGCCGCCCCTGATCGGTTATAAGCCTGGGAGTCCCACAACGCTCCTGTAGACTAGCGACGCCATGCCTACAAGCAGAACGGAGGGAATCTGCTGATCTCTAATAAATACCTCTGCACCAAATTGTACTTGCTGGAGGAACAAAAAAACAAAACACAACCACACAAAAACCCAAAGCGCAGCGTTGACTGACGCATTTCATTTCTATAAAGACAACATGTATTACGGTGATGGGAGAAAGCAGAAATGAAGGGAGACAGAATTTCCCCTGAAGCGTTTTTTTTTGGGGGGGGGAGGCAAAGAGACACACAAAAATAAAGCTAAAACAACATATTAAGTGAAACCCGTTAACGAGACGATGCCAGTAGCTGATGTGTGCATATATTGCTCCAAGAGGCATGTGGCGTGAGTCATTGGGGGATTTCTGGCTTAATTGACTCCCCGCTGCAGAGGCCTCGTCTTTCAGCTGTCCCCTTGTTGCTGGGGTGATCCCAGGTTTGTTTTCCCCCTTTTCCAAAACGACTCCCTTTGTCTACACTCACTTTGCCGGATTGCACATTACCACATACTCGTGCCTACGCCCCCCCCACGAGGTAGTCAGGGTTTGTGGGGCAGAGAGGGCTTTGACAAATCCAGGACCCGCTGAATCTACCCCAGGGGTCCCCCACGTGGTGCCTGTAGGTGCGATGGCAACCACCAACACTTTCCCCGGTGCCCGCTAAGTGTTTTCACAATGTGGGCAGGGCCAGATGGGGGCTTTCCCCCAGCAGGGCTTCAGATTGGCTGTGCAGATTAAAACACATTCTGTTAAACATAGCTTCTGCCACAATGATGAAGGGCAGGGCTTTTTTTGTAGAAAAAGCCCAGCAGGAACTCATTAGCATAATAGGCCACACCTAACAGCAGAAACTCATTAGCCTATTAGGCCACACCCCTGACAGTGCACCTCATTAGAAGAAGAAGAAGAAGAAGACGAGATTGGATTTATACCCCACCCTTCACTACCCATAGGTGTCTCAGAGCGGCTTACAAACTCCTTTCCCTTCCCCTCCCCACAACAGACACCCTGTGAGGTGGGTGGGGTTGAGAGAACTCTGACACAAACTGCTCTTTTTCAAGGACAACTGTGCCAGAGCTTGTGACTGACCCAAGGTCACATCAGCAGGTGCAAGTGGAGGAGTGGGGAATCAAACCCGGTCCTCCCAGATTAGAGTCCGCGCACTTAACCACTACACCAAACTGGCATATTAGGCCACACCCCATGACTTGCCTGGGCGCCCCAGGCTGCAGGGAGCCCCAGGCTGCAGGGAGCACGGGCAAGCCGGCCCTTGGACAAGCCGGGGAAGGCATGGGGAGGCATTTAAATGTCTCCCCGATCCTTTCAGGGGGGCCCTGGGCCACCCGCCTCGGAGTCACCGGGGGTAGCTTTCCAGGCCTTCTCTCTGTAGCCACACACATGCAGAGGTTTTGGGTGTAGTGGGCGTGGCCAACCCTGAAGCCAGCCGGAACTCCGTTCCTGTGCGTTCCTGCCCAAAAATAGCCCTGAGAAGGGTTACTATGAGATTTGCACATAACCTGGGTCCTTGACATGTTGTGGTTGGCTCCGCCTCCCATGGCAGCCATTTCACTGTTGCGCCCACCACCCTGTGTCAGAATTCCAAAGGGGCCTGCAGGCTCAAAAAATGTCAACCCCCCCTGAACTATCCAGTATCTGAGGAAGTGTGCGTGCCCACTTGTCATGGATGCTTTCTACACTTGTCCAGGCTGGTCCTGCAGTGAGCAGGGGGTTGGACTAGATGGCCTGTAGGACCCCTTCCAACGCTGTGATTCCGTGATTTAACATGAAAGCTCATACCTAGAATAACATTTGTTGGTCTTAAAGGTGCCACTGAACTTCAGCCTTTGCTCTCCTGATCGATCCAGTACAGTGATACTCGCTCTGTGGCTCGGGGGCCACATATGTAGGTTTCCCATTTGCAGGAGACCGACAGACAATTGTTACTGTTGTCTGCCAATGCTCAGCTGGTTGGTGGGTGGAAACTGGCCCGCCAAACAGTATATGTGTGTGTGTGTGTGTGTTGTCTCCACATGATGATGCAACTTCTGATGTGACTGAGAAGCGACGGTGTCATGTCAGGGGTGATGCTCTATCACTCTATGGAAACCAAAAACTATATGGAAATCATAGCGTTTGGGGGTGAGTATGGCAGCATTGCTCCCAGCGCGATGCTGTTGATTCAGGGCTGGATCAGAAGTTCCATCCTTACGTGGAGATGACAATTGCCCCCAGGTAAGTTCCTGCCTCCCCTCAGTTTGGTGTAGTGGTTAAGTGCGCGGACTCTAATCTGGGAGAACCGGGTTTGATTCCCCACTCCTCGACTCTCAGCTGCTGGATGACCTTGGGCAAGCCGTAGTTCTGTCAGAGCTGTTCTCTCTGGAGCAGTTCTCAAGAGAGCTCTCTCAGCTCCACCTGCCTCACGGGGTGTCTGTTGTGGGGAGGGGAAGGGAAAGGAGAGTGTAAGCTGCTCTGAGACTCCTTCGGGTAATGAAGGGCAGGGTATAAACCCAATCTCTTCTTCTTCTTCTTCTCATCTCCCACCAGTTGCCAGGATGTTATGACTCCTGCCACTCTTGGTACCACAACTCCCATGATCACCCTTACAATTGGTGGCCAGTTTCAAGACTCAGAGCTTCACTTGTGGATGAGTTCCATTGGCCTGATCCAGCATGGCTTCTCTTATGTTCTTAGTTGCTGTTAGCCACAAGGTATGGATAAGAACTCTCAGTCTGGGGCAAGGGATGCTCTGTCTTCTTGGTGCTTGGGTGGAGGCAACAGTGGGAGGGCTTCTAATGTCCTGGCCCCACTGGTGGACCTCCTGATGGCACCTGGTATTTCTGGCCACTGTGTGACACAGAGTGTTGGACTGGATGGGCCATTGGCCTGATCCAACATTGGCTTTTCTTATGTTCTTATGTTCTGTCTGCCACAATCAGCTGTAGCTTCTGGTGCAGATTGGTTAGGGGTTCTGGAAATAACCTGGCCCTGGAGGGTCTATTCCCTCCAGTTTGGAACCAGCAACTCCTGTCGTCATCCTGAAGCTAGACGTGAATGTTGAGACTCCAAGCGGTAGTTTTGGGTTAGCTATGCCGGCCCCAGCCAACCATTGCTTCCAATGCAGACAGTGGGAGGTGGGGGTTTCTGGAGATTGTGTGAACCATGTTCTGAGTCTTTTTAAGTTTGCCACTGCAACTCCCACGATCATTCTCTAGCGAGTGGCCAGTCCTGAGGGGCATAGCGTTTTTTGTGGACGAGTTATGCCTCCCACCATCAGACAGATGGAACCTTTGACTATTATAGATCACCCAATTGCGAACCCTCAAGGACTTGCAGGAGGCTTCTCATTTCCCCCTCCCCCACACTTTCCTCTCTCCCTTTCCTGAAAACTTCTATAGACTCTCCCCTTTTCCTGCTTCCTTCTCTCCAGAAGTTTGCCCTCCAGCCTGGACCCAATGGGCCTCCCTCAAAGGTCCTCTTTCTCTCCCTCAAAGGATAAAATAGGCCTGGATGGGACCATACTCCCTCCCACTACCTTTTACTGGCCTGAAATCGGTGGTTGCCTAGCAATGGCCACTGAGGGAACCCCTTGGTTAAAGTTACAGACACTCTTTTTAAAATCATTTTCAGGGTTTTGCTTTTTTAAAAAAATTGGGTTTGTTTTCTTTAGATTTCACAAATTTCTGTGAACCTGGGGCCCTTTTCAGGCTTGTAGAAAGATCTGTCTTGTTTGTTCACAGCTCCAGTTACCGTATTTAAGTATCCAAAGATTTGGCCAACTTCGTTATTAGTACACAGATCTTTAATCCCACGATTCCACCAAGGAAGCCTGTGCAAGTTCTCCCCTTCTTCCATTTTATCCTCACAAAAATCTTGTGAGGTAGCCTGCAAGGAGGGCCAGTTCACAAATTGCAAAGTCCTTGAGTCACTCATGTGTCCACTTGAAAGACATCGTCTGTAGGAGTTCTGTGTTTGGAATGTAATTCCCAGGCGTCCATGGGCTCAGTTTGGATCGGGAGCACAGGACCTGGGAAATGAGGACTTCAGCCCTTCCTCACTCTGTTTTCCTGACAAGAAAGCGATCTAGGAAGCTGCAGTTTTCCTCATTGGGGAAACTTATGGGTAACCCCTCAGTACACATACATTTCTCCAACAGGAGAAATAGTGCCTCTTCAAGGCCATTTTACATCAGGGAAATGGTGCATGTGTTTGGGGGGGGGGGGTGTCCAAGGCCCTCATATCTCAAACACAGTTTGGTGTAGTGGTCAAGTGCGTGGACTCTAATCTGGGAGAACCGGGTTTGATTCCCCACTCCTCCACTTGTACCTAGCTGGATGACCTTGGGCAAGTGGTAGTTCTGATAAGAGCTGTTCTTGGAAAAGAGCAGTTTCTCTCAGAGCTCTCTCAGCCCCACCTACCTCACAGGGTGTCTGTTGTGGGGAGGGGAAGGGAAGAGAGTTTGTAAGCCACTATGAGATACCTTTGGGTAGTGAAGGGCGGGTTATAAATCCAATCTCTTCTTCTTCTTCTTCTTCTTCTTCTTCTTCTTCTTCTTCTTCTTCTTCTTCTTCTTCTTCTTCTTCTTCTTCTTCTTCTTCTTCTTCTTCTTCTTCTTCTTCTTCTCCTTCTTCTTCTTCTTCTTCTCCTTCTTCTCATACAATTGGAAATTAACTCCCCCATGGAACTCCCAGTGCTAATCTGGTTGAGAAAACAGACCCATGGTGGGGCAAGAAGACTTCATAATGTATAGATTGGCCCTGAGTGACTGACCCAAGGTGAGCCAGGGAGGTTTATCTCTGGGGGAGATTTGACTGCAGGCCTCCCCTGGCACTCTAAACACAATCACATGGCTAGTTACAGCCAACCAGATTCAGCTGCAGTGTGGGCAAAAGAGGCTGCGAACCTCTCATGACGCAGAAGGAGTCAGAGAAGACGGCGGCGTCCGAAGTCACCGAATGGCAACGAAACAATGCGAAACGTTCAGGGTGGTATTCTTTGGCAGGATCAAATGTGCAACTTTCAAAGGGGGTGCCAACCTTAGAGAATTTTCAGCACCACCCTTTGTTTTGGCCTCTCTTCCTTAGACAAGAACGAAAATTTGTTCTGCATTCGTGCCTCATGGATGGATCTCAGCTGACTGGGCATTTACTCGCAGATTAAAACCCTACAGCTTGTTAAATGCAACGCTGGAGGGTTGTGAATGGCTGCCATATGTTTTGTTCAAGAAAATCTTTAAAACAGATGTATAGATTTTTTTCCCAAAGCCCCCGCCCCCAAATTACAGTGAGCTGCCCCTCCCCACCTGCCTACGGTGGCTCTGGAAAAAACCATTTAAGAGCTATTAAGCGCAGGGTTTAGATCATGGAAAGCAAGTGCTTTCCTTGGCTTCAGAGTTCAAGGATGGGCTTGGTTCTTTTAGGAATGTTCCCTTTGCAAAGAAACCACAAAGAGGAATACAGTGAATCAGCAAAGCTCAGCTCGAGTTCATTTTATGTTCTTGGAACGCACGAGGACTCTCGGCACACGGCTTCGAAAAAAGCTCCTTGAAAAAAGAAATGTTTCGGCTGTGCGATTGAACCAGGCAAAATGAGGCAGCTTTAGAATCAGAAGATCAAAATCCCAGAGGGTGGAACTAGAGGCTTGAGACGTTTGTCAGAGATTATTATAGACGCAGACCCTTTTCTTCTTTTCTGTTTAGGAAAGGTTACTCCCCACCAGTGTTCCCTCTAAGCTGAGTTAGTGTGAGCCAGCTCACAGTTTTTTAGCCTCTGGCTCACACATTTTCGTCTTCGCTCAGGAAGGATGGCTCCAAAGCAAACTAACTGATGCAGAAGCCAAATCTCTCGCTCACAACTTTAATGCCCAGTAGCTCAGAAAGTAGAATTTTTGCTCACAAGACTCCACGGCTTAGAGGGAACATTGCTCTCCACGTGGAGGCATTGCTCCCATGATTCCACCAAGGATGGCTCCAGTGGGAGACCGGGGGAAGGGCAGGAACATGGGGGTGGCTGTTTGCCAATGGTGACATATCACTTCTGGGACAACCCAGAAGTGACGCCGGTCCTTTCTAGGAATCACTGAAATGCTATGGCTTTACCATAGAGTTTTGGCCAGTTCCTAAGAGAAGCATGATGTCACTTCTGGTTTTCCCCAGAAGTGATGACACACTGTCAGCTGGTGGTTGTCCTTTAAATTTTATTTTTCTCCTGTGGGAGATACCCGCTGGGGGTGAGGATCCCCTGATCCCATCTGGGGGCTGGCAACCCCCTAGTGTAGCTGAGTGTGATGTCCTGGCAGAGGAGGCCACCTGGACTGAGATGTACCTGGCAGCAGATGCCAGACTGGGGGGATCTTGGCAGGCACAAGGCTGGGGCAGGTGCCATCTAAAAGCCTCCCCCCTCATTCTGGTCCTTCATCGGTAGCAAGCCCAGGTACGTGGCTAGCTGGTCTCTACAGTGGCTGCCCATTCCAGCCTTGTTCCAAAGGTGGGTGTGAGACTCAGATTGGGGATGTGGTGTAGCCAGCCCTGAAAGACTCTAGATGAAGAGGCAGGGAAAAACTGAGGAAAGGAGAAGGGGTGCCCGGCAATGCTCCCTCTAAGTTGTGGAGCCTTGTGAGCAAAAATCCTACTTTGTGAGCGACTGGCATTAAAGTTGTGAGCGAGCGGTTTGGCTGCTGCATTAATTAGTTTGCTCTGGAGCCCTCCTTCCTGAGCCAAGACAAAAATGTGTGAGCCGGCGGCTCAAAAACTGTGAGCTAGCTCACACCAACTCAGCTTAGAGGGAACACTGGCTGCCCGGTACAGGAAGCAACAGATCATACAGAAGGCTGCGGGGCAGGAGAAATAAATGTGTTAGGAAGGGTATCTGAAGACTGGTGGCCATTGGGGGAGAGACAGGAGAGACTAGGGCAGGCCCGTAGCCAGGATTTTTTAAATCCAGGGGGCCTTTAAATACATCGGGGGGCACCCCGCACAGACACCCCCCCAAGGGAGAGTCACAAATAAAATAAAAAATTGGAAATTGGGGGGCCCGGGCTGGATGGGAACTCAGGGGGCCGGGCCCCGAGATGCACCACTGTAGCTACGGGCCTGGACTAGGGGAATGCCACCGAAGGATAGAAAGGCCGGTGTAAGAATGCCATTGTGTGTAAAGTGCCGTCAAGTCGCAGCTGACTTGTGGTGACCCCAGCAAGGGGCTTTCAAGGCAGGTGAGAAGCAGAGGTGGTTGGCCATGGCCTCCTCTGCAGAGCCTTCCTTGGTGGTCTCCCGTCCAAGTAGTGACCCTGTTTAGCTTCCGAGATCTGATGAGATTGGGCTATACAATGCCTCCTTCCCTCCGTAAGGATGGTATAGGAGAAGAAACAGTAAAGGAGCACGGGACTAATCCCGAGCCAGGGCAGAAAGGCAGGATTGGGGAGAATATGAGGGATGATACCAGCCCTGTTGGCTGAGGATACACTCTAAGGCAGGGGTGTCGAACTCATTTGTTATGAGGGCCAGATATGACGTAAATGAGACCTTGTTGGGCCGGGCCATGTGTGTCATAAAGTGTAATGCCAGGTAAAAGGTAAAGGTAAAGGTTCCCTTGCTCGAAAGCCAGTCGAATCCGACTCTAGGGTTGCGGTGCTCATCTCTGTTTCAAAGCCGAAGAGCCAGCACTGTCCAAAGACATTTCCGTGGTCATGTGGCCGGCATGACTAAACACCAAGGTGCACGGAACGCTGTTACCTTCCCACCGAAGTGGTACCTATTTATCTTCTTGCAATTTCTTGCTTTCGAACTGCTAGTTTGGAAGGAGAATGCCAGCTAGCGGAGATATAAACTTCATAAGGGGCACAAACACAAAGGTTTGGCACAAACACAAAGGTTAAAACATTAGCACTCTTGCAATATTTTCTTTATTTAACAGTGTCTGATAACTGACACCTCTTGCTCTGGATTATTGCATCAAATTGTCTGTGCTGTGGCAATCTTGAGTATGCTGTTCAGGTGTGTATCTGTAAGCTGCAAACCTACAATGACGCAGCAGCAGCAGAACTGGAAGAAGAAGCAGAAGATAGCCAGGTCCACTGCGGGACTGATAGAAGCCCTCCGGGGGCCTGATCTGCCCCCAGGGCCGCATGTTTGACACCCCTGCTCTAAGGCCTTTGTCAGTTTTGAGGTGGACCTGGAGTCCTCCCAGAACTACAACTGATCTCCCGATGACAGAGATCAGTTCCCTGGAGAAAATGGCTGCTTTGAAGGGTAGACTGTGTGGCATTATACCCCCCTGAGATCTCCATCCCCAAACCCCGCCTTCCGTAGGCTCCAACCCCAGATCTCCAGGGATTTCCTAACCTGGAGTTCGCACCCCTATTTGATAACTCGGTGTGTGTGTTAACCAAGCTCTTGTTCAATGGCCAATCTGAAGTTAAAAGATGAAGACAATAAAACTTGGTATATGATGGATCATGGAGGGTTCATTCTACAGCTCTTCCCCTGACCCTGTCACGCCAAGACATAAGCTGGAAGTCCTGGGCCGGATCCCATAGCCTGCTTCCAAGAGTGACTCTTTCCTCCCATGCAAGGCGTATTCTGCTGATGCGTCTGGGTCCGAGAGGCATTAAAGAGGCTGCAGTCACTTCCATGAACTCATAATGGCATTCCGATCACACTATAAAGGATCTCTGAACCGTGACCCCACACCCCTCTCTCGTCCCTTACTGGGTCTTGCATTGATTAAATGTGCCAGGAATTAGATGGCTGCATCTCATATTGATGACATTTTAAAATATCTTTTTCCCCCCAACCAGCGTTGAATTATTGGCAGGAGATTCCCAGACGATGTGACGGCTTACTTGTGTATTCCTGTGGAATACTTTAAAAATTTTCCCCTGCAGAATATTTGCTTTGGTAGGCGTGGCTGGTGGCCGCTTGTGGTGGGTTGCTTTGTGTACAGCAGTGGGAAAGCAAATGGGACCTGAGGAGTTATGGGAATGCAGTAAGTTCTGGCCGCAACCTGGCAAAGAGTTATGCACATCTAGGTTTGAATGGTGGTCAGAAAAATGGACAGCTCATAAAAGGAACGTATGTTACACACACATGCACACACAAACGGTCACCTTTCTAGTGGCTATTTCTCCGATATCAAGCTGTGCCTTTTGGTGCTTGAAAAACTGATAGTGAAATCCTAAAAGTGCTTAGTAAGCCCAACTGAACGACCTGAGTAGGATTCTGCTTAGGGGTGCTCTCTAAACAATTAGCCAAACATCACTTTATAGGTGGCTCAGTGGTAGAGCATCTGCTTGGCACACAGAAAGTTCCAGGTTCAACTCCCAGCATCTCCAGCTAAAAGGATCATGTAGGAGGAGATGTGAAAGACCTCTGCTTGAGACCATGGGGAATTGTGGCTGGCTCATGAACTGACGGTCATGGCAGGTCCACTGGCACGAACTTTTCATGAACTTTCAAGCAGTTCATGGAGGTACGCGTGGGTCGGTGAACAGATACATTTCCAGACAGACTGTCTCCGCTCAAACAAAATCTTTACAAAACTGTAGACCAACAGGGTGTGTGTGTGTGTTTGTGTAATTCTCCGGCCTTGGAAAAACTGTTGTCAGTTATGTGTCAGTTTTAAGAGAGCTCCCCCCCCCCTTGCCTGCATTCCTTTGTGTTCACTTCCCATTTTCTTGCACAGAGCTTGCAAAATCCCACCCCCTTGCTTGGATTTGTGACTCTATGCTTTGAGGTCTGTCCTTTTAAGCTTGCAGTGCCAGGGGCACTGGGTTCTGCAGGGCATTCTACACATTATAACTGGTTGTGCTGGGCTTGCAAACTCCCCCCTCCCTCGTTTGGATTTGTGACTCTGTTTTGAGATCAGTCCTTTTAAACTTGCAGTGCCACAGTGGCCCTGGGTTCTGCTGAGTATTCTGTACACTGAAAAGGTTGTGCTAGGCTTGAAAAAAAAATGCCCCCCTACTGCAGGGATTCTCTGGTTTGACATTAGTCCTCTTTTACTTGCATTGCTACCAGTGTTCCCTCTAAGATGAGTTAGTGTGAGCTAGCTCACAGTACTTGAGCCTCCGGCTCACACATTTTTGTCTTAGCTTAGAAAGGATGGCTCCAGAGCAAATTAATTTATGCAGCAGTCAAATCACTCACTCACAACTTTAATACCAGGAGCTCACAAAGTAGAATTTTTGCTCACAAGACTCCACAGCTTAGAGTGGGCATTGATTGCTACAGTGGCACTAGGTTCTGCACTGATTCTGTACTTCACACCAGTCTTGTTGAGCTAGCATTTCCACAATGCCACTGAGTTTTGCTGGGCATTAGTACATTGCACTGGTTCTGCTGGGCTTACAAAAATGCACCAATCACCAGTTTCTACTGCAGAGATTTTCTGGTTTGAGCCAGTGTAGTGTAGTGGTTAAGAGTGTCAGTCCAGCACCTGGGAGACCTCATGCCATGGAAGCTTGCTGGGTGACCTTGAGCCAGTCACACTCAGCCTCACCTACCTTACAGGGTTGTTGTGAGAATAAAATGGAGGAGAGGAGAATGATGGGTCCCCATTGGGGAGAGAGGCAGGGTGTGATGAAGTAAATAGGCAGATAAATGAAAATAAATAAAATCCCAATCCAAAGTGGGCTGGCCAGGGATGGTCCACCATCATCGCCAGCACTGCTGCAGCCAGGACTGGTCCAACTGGGGCCAGGGCCGTGGGGTGCTGCAGGCAGGCAGGTAGGCAGACAGGACTCTTGCCTGCAGTCTCAGACCTTGCAGCTGGGGAGGCTGATGCTGGCAATGCTGGCTGGGACCCAGCTATGTAGAGGCCAGTGTTCCTTCTAAGCTGAATTAGTGTGAGCCAACTCACAGTTTTTTAGCCTCTGGCTCACACATTTTTGTCTCGGCTCAGGAAGGAGGGCTCCAGAGCAAACTAATTTATGCAGTAGCCAAATTGCTCGCTCACAACTTTAATGCCAGTCACTCACAAAGTAGAATTTTAGCTCACAAGACTTCACAGTTTAGAGGGAACATTGGTAGAGGCCCCAAGAAACTGGCACCAGCAGCCCAGGAAGAGGCCAAGGCAGGGTTGTAGAAAGCTGCAGAGGCTCAGCTGATCCCAGCAGTGGTCAGGGCACTGAGGCCTGGGGAGTGGCGAGCCCAGGGAAAGCAGGGGCAGGCCCAGAGGGCATTTGGCCTATCCCAACCACCCTCGGAGCACAGCCAATGGGGGGGGCAGCTGGAGAAGGAACAGCCCACAGCTATACTGGGGGGGAGAGGGAGGAGAATGCAATTGCCCCTCCCTGTGGATAGACCAGTCCAGGGGTGGCCAGGAAAATGGGGATTGGCGGGCAGAGAGGAAGGGTGGGGAAGGAAGGCACAGTTCCGGGCCTAGGAGAGCAGCTGTCCTGGGACAGAGAAGGAATCAGCTGAGGCAATCTGTTTCTCTTCCTATTCTGAGGCCTCGGGAGACACACTGGCGAAACCTAGCAAGACAACCGAAGGCTGGTCACTGGAACTCGAATGGGGGAGCCTCACACGGGCTCACGCCTGCCTGGGAAGTGCGGAACTCCAGAACACATCTTCGTAACGTGTCAATCGGCAATTCTGGCAAACGGTCCTCTCTGTCAGCCTCAGTTGCTCCCTCCTCCCTGCCCAGAAGAAGAAGAAGAAGTAGTAAAAGAAGAAGAAGAAGAAAAGATTGGATTTATACCCCACCCTTCATTTGGAGTCTCAGAGTGGTTTAGAAACTCCTTTCCCTTCCCCCTCCCCACAACAGACACCCTGTGAGCAATGTTCCCTCTAAGCTGTGGAGTCCTGTGAACAAAAATTCTACTTTGTGAGCTACTGGCATTAAAGTTGTGAGCAAGTGATCTGGCTACTGCATAAATTAGTTGGCTCTGGGGCCATCTTTCCTGAGCTAAGACAAAAATGTGTGAGCCAGAGGCTAAAAAACTGTGAGCTAGCTCACACTAACTCAGCTTAGAGGGAACACTGCCTGTGAGGTAGGCGAGGCTGAGAGAGAGCTCTGACAGAACTATGGCTTGCCCAAGGTCATCCAGCAACCGCAAGTGGAGGAGTGGGGATTGAAACCCGATCCTCCCAGCTTAGAGTCCGCGTACTTAACCACTACACCAAACCACAACAAGAGGATAACAATGCCAACCATTCAAGACTGTTGTAAAGGCTGCACTAAGGGTGTGTCTGCATTAGGGCTGCCAGCCTCCAGGTGGGGCCTGGAGATCTCCCGCTTTTACAGCGGATCTCCAGCTGACAGAGATCAGCTCGCCTGGAGAAAATGGCTGCTCTGAAGGGTGGACGGTATGGCACTGTACCATGCAGAGGCCCCTCCCCTCCCCAAATCCCGCCCTCTCCTGGCTCCACCCCCAAAGTCTCCAGGTATTTCCCAACCCAGACCTGGCAACCCTAGTCTGCATGGAGCACTTTGGGTGCTTGGAAGTGTTCTAAACGGTTACGGATCTGGGAGAGCAGACGGTGGTCGCCAGGGCAGGAATTTCCAGCCATTTAGTCCAGATGGGTTCCGAGATACTGAATATCAACACAAATCGCTCCACCTTGTTTTGATTTTGTTTCAGAGGAGCGAACATGCGCCCGTTCTTTCTGGATTAAAAGAAAAACATAAAAGACGGTTCTGCTGATGCGCGATCGGGTGGGGGGGGGAGTTCCATAATTGTATGCAGCCCCTCATTGAAAGCGCTGGCTGGTATGCTCGAAGGCGGCATGCTGGGCTCATCATTGCCTATTCAAAGCCCTGGCATGGGCAGGCTTGATTATTTGGTTAGCTCTCGTGTTACTTGAGATGCTGTTAGGGTTGTGCTTTCGTTCTCATTCTGTGAAGCCGCTTTTTTTTTTTGCACTGGCTCTCAGGGAACAGACACCCGCTTCTCCCACCCTTCTTTATAGATCTACCAGAGCTGTTTCAGGACCCGCCGCTCTCTTTGGGACACTGATTCGCAGATGTGCAGCTTTCACTCCACCCCAAACTAAAATCTCAAAAGGGCAGACTGGGTCTGCAGCAACCGGTTCGGATGCTTCTGATATGGTCTAGTTCAAGTGGGCTGTTCCGGCTCCTGGTCATTTTGGCTTGCCTGCAGAACACAGAGAGGTCCTGCTGTGTGAGGTATGGAAGGCTGATTGCAAATTCAGAGGTCCCCCAGGTTTTGTTGTGATGTCAGAGGGGGCATGGCTTGGTGGCAGAGAACATAAGAACATAAGAGAACATAAGAGATGCCAATGTTGGATCAGGCCAAAGGCCCATCCAGTCCAACACTCGCAGTGTGGCGATAGACATATGGGTCCTGGAGCCTGGCCAGCAAGCAGCCGTGCCGGATAATGACGAAGCCAGCCAGAAGACGTTCTACACCGGGCAGTGTCGGCGTGTGCAATTAAAATGAATATATGTTGTCTTCCCTATCCCCTACAAAACATTGTTAGTCCCTTGTCTATATTGAGTAACTGTACATCGCTTTGAGCCCACTGGGGAAAGCGATTAATAAATGGAAAGTATCATCATCATCATCATCATCATCATCATCATCATCATCATCATCATCATCATCATCATCACACAGTGGCCAGAAATACCAGTGCCATCAGGAGGTCCACCAGTGGGGCCAGGAGATTAGAAGCCCTCCCACTGTTGACGTCCCCAAGCACCAAGATGACAGAGCATCACGTTGCCCCAGAGTCCCTATCTATACCTTGTGGCTAATAGCCACTGATGGACCTCTGCTCCATATGCTTGGCATGCAGAAGGTCCCAGGTTCAATCCCTGGCAATTCCAGTTCAAAGGACCAGGCAGTAGGTGAAGTGAAAGACCTCTGTCTGGAGACTCTGGAGAATTGCTGTCAGTCTGAGTAGACAATATTGGCCTTGATGGATCAATGGTCTGATTCAGTATACTGTGTTAAAGTGCACTCAATGTTTCTTTAACGATAGCAATAATTTTATAAATATGAAAATTACAAAAGTGATACTAATACATTCAAATTGTAAATCCAGTTACATAAGATAGAAGATAACAACGGCGGTGGGATGGTGGTCTCCGGAATGCGATGCCGTTTCGACAAATGTCTTCTTCTGACCAAGAATCTATAAGTAGATGATGTGTGGACAATTGCACTTCAATAGAAAAGCTACCCGATTCACATGGAATTCAATGTTTCATTGGAGAAAATAGGTGAAACTTATTGAACTGGATTTACAATTTGAATGTATTAGTATCACTTTTGTAATTTTCATATTTATAACATTATTGCTATCGTTAAAGAAACATTGAGCGCACTTTACACAGTTCCTGTGGCTCTATCTTTTCATGTCTACGGACTGTGACCATATTTGTCTTTGTACATACTGATTCAGTATAAGGCAGCTTCATGTACTGGCATATGTCAGGAGAAATGCCATCTAGCCTCCTATCCCTGCCATCTGGGTGCAAAAATCTTAATTTTGATTTTGCTTTGCACAAATCGAACCCAGAAGGCTATTTTTGCTTTTTGTTGTTGCTTCTGCACAGCGAGAAAGATTTGCTACACCCTGAATCTGCATAACATAAGAAGATCCCAGCATCTTGTCTCGAACATTAGCCAACCAGTTCCTCTGGGGGACCAACAAACAGGGCATAGAGGCTGTGGCCTTCATTAGAGCATAAGAAAAGCCCTGCTAGATCAGACCAGTGGTCCATCTAGTCCAGCATCCGGTCTCACACAGTGACCAGCCAGTTCCTCTGGAGGGCCAATAACTTGGGCACCACTTCTAGAATCTCTAATCTGGAACCCTTAGGGTCTTGTAGTTCTAAAGTCTGACACTTCGTCCTTTGGTAGTTGTCCAATACGTCTCACGATTGCCATAGAGGTATCAAGGAGTTGTATCTTTCTGAATGCTCGTTGTAAATCTCTCCAAGCATAGCCGAGTAGCTTCAGATGAGTTTCAGTCATAATTAAAAAAAACAACACACACACACACACAAAAACCCCACTCCACTAATTGTGGAGGCCATCTGCTGGGACCAAACAGCTAGGTATTGTCTTAAGTGTGCGTAATCCAATTTCTGTGTGTGAACGCTGCCTTTAATCTCTGCAAGGCTCACAAAACGAGGCATCTGTTTCTGAATTTAAGTAGCTGAGACTAATCAGACTAATTTGACTTTTCTCCCCCTCCTGCAGTTGACTTAATTGATCAACCTAATTTTGCTGCAGAAAAAGGCATAAATTGTTTATTTGTGCATTTTGGGGCAGGGGGACACGTAGGGAATGTGGAGATGAATCTTTTAATCCCCTTACACGGGGACGCTCATCGGCAATCTGGCACTCGTGTTTCCTTGATACGTTTATGGAAGAACCAATGTGTAGATTTAACATGTCAAAGCCTACAGATGATCTAATTTTAGGCAGGAATG
>NW_015159769.1:170293-204129 GCF_001447785.1 Gekko japonicus
GGAATGCTTGGGATAAGAATGGCATTATGATATACTCCATATGTCCATTGCAGTTTGCTGTCATGTATACCTACTCTGGCCTGGATAGCCCAGGCTAGCCCGATCTCATCACGTCTCGGAAGCTAAGCAGGGTTGGCTCCGGTCAGTATTCGGAAGGGAGACGTCTCCTCCAAGGAATGCCAGGGTTGTGACATGGAGGCAGGCAATGGCAAACCACCTCTGGACGTCTCTTGCCTTGAAAACCCCATATGGGGTCACCATAAGTCAGCTGTGACTTGATGGGGGGGGGGGGAAATAGCTGGCTCTTGCACATAGTTTTATTCCCTTAAAGGAACACAATCTGTCTCGAAGGGACCAGTGACTTTTCCCGTAAGCATTATGGCCATTCCATTCCGCTAATTTGATGTTGTTGTTCAGTCGCACAGTCGAGTCCGACTCTTCGCGACCCCATGGACCAGATCACGCCAGGCCTTCCGGTCTTCCGCCATCCTCTGAAGTTTGCTCAACTTCATGTTAGTTGCATCTATGACACTGTCTAACCATCTCATCCTTTGCCGTCCCCGTCTTCTTTGACTTTCAATCTTTCCCAGTGTAGTGTAGCCCAGGGAAATGCTGATTGCCACTTTGGGGTCAGGAAGCAACTGTTCTCCAGGCCATTTTGGCCAGGGATCCTGGAGGGGTATTTTTGTCATCTTCTGGGGATGGGACAGCAGTCACTGTGTGTGTGTGTGTGTGTGTGTGGGGGGGAGGTATTTGCGAATTTTCTGCATTATGCAGGGGATTGGACTAGATGGACCCTAGAGGTCCTTTCCAACTCTATGATTCTATGATTCTAGTGTTCCTCTAGAACAAGAAGAAAGCGTTGTACTGGCAGCAGGGTTTCGAGGTCAAAGCACCGTTGTTAGGGGAACAGACTTCCAGGATCCAACCCTGTTGGCTGGATGCAGTTCAAGGACAGTGCAATGACTGCACAAGGATTGTGGATCTTCCCCTCTTCCCCTTCACTAGAGCAGCCATTCCCAGATCTGGGACAGATTGCTCCCAGGGTTTTGGGACCCACATGGAGGAATAGCCATATGGGTTGGGAGTAGGGTTGCCAGGTACCCACTTGCCACTGGCAGGGGATGGAGGGGTGGGGTTGCCCGACATAGATTTGGGGATGGAGCCTGGGGAGGACAGGGTCCTCAGTGGGGCACAATGCCACAGAGTCCTCCCTCCAAAGCATCCATTTCCTCCAGGGGAACTGATCTTTGTAGTCTGGAGATGAGCTGTATTTCCGGGGGATCCCCAGCCCCCACCTGGAGGCTGGCATCCCTAGATGGGAGGCAGCAATAGGGAAGGGAAAGGGAGTGATATTGCTGTCAGCCTTCCTCCGCAGAGCTACGCACCCAGAGGAGGCAGGTGGGAGTAACCGCACCCTCTTCCTCTCTCCACTGCCGCTTCCCCGCCCGGCTGGCTCATAAGAACATAAGAGATGCCAATGTTGGATCAGGCCAAAGGCCCATCCAGTCCAACACTCTGTGTCACACAGTGGCTCACTCCATGTGGAAAGAACTGCTGGGGAGGAGAGAAAAGTCAGGAAGAACGGTGACTGTCAGGACCTTCTGCTGATGGATCATGGGATTGTTGGACTGTAAATTCGGAACGAAGCATGTCTTGAGATGATGGAGCAGAGGTCTATCAGTGGATATGGCAAGTGCTGTGCTATTCACTGGCACCGGGCTACATTGTGTCCTGGACCTTAATTACTTCTTCACTCGAAGAGTGATGAACACGTGGAATTCACTGCCACAGGAAGTGGTGGTTGCTGCAAGCATAGACAGCTTCAAGAGGGGACTGGATGAACATACGGAGCCAAGGTCCATCAGTGGCTATTAGCCACAAGGTATAGAGGGAACAGGATGTATATTGTCACCTTGCTTATTTAATACATATGCAGAGTACATCATGCGAAATGCTGGCCTGGATGAATCACAAGCGGAAATTAAGATTGCTGGGGAAAAGATCAACAACCTCAGATATGCAGACGATACCACTCTAATGGCAGAAAGTGAAGAGAACCTAAAGAGCCTCTTGCTCAAGATAAAAGAGGAGAGCGCAAAAGTGGGCTTGAAGCTCAACATAAAAAAAACCTAAGATCATGGCATCCGGCCCCATCACTCCTTGGCAAATAGAAGTGGTAGTAGTGACAGACTTCACGTTCCTGGGATCCCAGATCACCGCAGACTGTGACTGCAGCCATGAAATTAAAAGACGCCTGCTCCTTGGGAGGAAAGCGATGGCGAACCTAAACAGCATGATAAAAAGTAGAGACATCACCCTGCCAACAAAAGTCCGCATGGTCAAAGCAATGGTATTCCCAGTAGTCATGTATGGCTGCGAGAGTTGGACTATAAGGAAGGCCGAGCGCTGAAGAATAGATTCTTTTGAACTATGGTGCTGGAGAAGACTCTTGAGAGTCCCTTGGACTGCAAGAAGATCAAATCAGTCAATCCTAAAAGAAATCAACCCTGACTGTTCCCTGGAAGGCCAGATA
This sequence comes from Gekko japonicus, assembly GCF_001447785.1. Taxonomy (NCBI): domain Eukaryota; kingdom Metazoa; phylum Chordata; class Lepidosauria; order Squamata; family Gekkonidae; genus Gekko; species Gekko japonicus. The sequence continues at coordinate 172,830 of NW_015159769.1, forward strand.
CTGAAACTGAAGCTCAAATACTTTGGCCACCAAGTGAGAAGGGAGCACTCACTGGAGAAGACCCTGATGCTGGGAAAGACTGAAGGTCAAAGAAGACGGGGACGGCAAAGGATGAGATGGTTAGACAGTGTCATAGATGCAACGAACATGAAATTGAGCCAACTTCAGAGGACGGCGGAAGACAGGAAGGCCTGGCGTGATCTGGTCCATGGGGTCGCGAAGAGTCGGACTCGACTGTGCGACTGAACAACAAATAGAGGGAACACTCTCTGTCTGGGCAGTGATGGTATGTATTCTTGGTGCTTGGGGGGGCAACAGTGGGAGGGCTTCTGGCATTCTGGCCCTGCTGGTGGACCTCCTGATGACACCTGGTATTTTGGGCCACTGTGTGACAGTGTTGGCCTGGATGGGCCATTGGCCTGATCCAACATGGCTTCTCTTATGTCCTTACGTTCTTATGATCAGAATAATCTGCCCACCATCCATTTTCTAAATGGACCAAAAAGAAGGACACCAAAACCTAAAGGAAATATTTTTAAAAAACATTTCTTTGTAGAGTATACATTGGGTTTGCAGTGTGCCGGATCATGTCACTTTCAGAGTTAATAAATAAACCAGGAAACCACCCTGTGTTGGTGGAAGTCTTTACATGTAGTTTCAGTGGCGGAATCAGCCTCAGCTCCAATAAAGGAAGTTTTAGATTTCACTACCAAAAAACAAGAGCAGGTGGAATTTTGTAGAGTACCATTACGGCCTGCCTCTTTCCATAGCTTTGCAGCTCATTTATGTTTCATTCAGAGAGCTTGTTAACTCGCCTCATTATTACAGCCACCTGGATGCTGCCTGAAACAGCCTGTGTGCCGTAGTTTCTCCCTACTGCAGATATGAAAATCTTCCAGGTCATGGGGATGGTCTTCACACAGAGTCATCTTCAGCTGTCACCTTGGAATATCCAGCAGTAGTGTGGGGATACTGGTCAAAGTAAGGTTCCCATTTGGCCAAAGGTAACAGGCCCAACCAGATTCTGGCCTTCTTGCCAGTATGCCACAAAGCCAAGCCATTATTGCTGATGGGACCAATGTATGAGCTGTCCTACCTAGTTCATGCATGCATGCTAAGGCATAAGATGGGGCTGGCAGCTGAGTGGGGAGCATTCGGGGTGTGCGTGTGCACAGCTGGTGAAGTGGTTAAGAGTGGCAGACTCTAATAGGTAGAACTGGGTTTGATTCCCCACTGTTCCTCCACATGAAGCCAGCTGGGTGACCTTGGGTCAGTCACAAGTTCTCTCAGAGCCGTTCTCTCAAGAGCAGTTCTCTCAGAGCTCTCTCAGCCTCACCAACCCCACAGGGTATCTGTTGGAGGGAGAGGAAGGTAAGGCGATTGTAAGCTGCTCCAAGACTCCTTTGGGTAGTGAAGAGTGGGGGATAAAACCAACTATTCCTCCTCCTCCTCTTCTGATGCTTCTGGCTATCAAAGTGAATCAAGGCCATTGCTAGATGGAGATGGGTGACCATGGAGCAAGCTTCATAGGAGTGGACTGACATCGTTTTACAGCATGCCTTCAGTACGACCAGACATGAGGAATATCACCTTCTGAACTAGTCCCTCTAGCTGCCCTTAAAATATCGGTTTGATCTGCAGCAATTATCAGGTGATACTAGCTGCACGCCATGAAATGCGTCCACTACCCATTTCTGCATATTGGAATAGGAAAGGCAGGACAGTTTTTTCCTGGCCTGTTGACCAACTTACTGCTCACGTGTGTGCTGACCTCCAAGCGACTGCTGTACAGAGCTCTTCAATGCCTAAAGCTGAGCCCAAGTCTCTTGGTGGCAACAGTATGGCCGTGTCCTCCCTCTAAGTCGCCCACCTCCATCTGTGTAGCTTCTGCCTTCTTAATTAGGCTTGCAGGATGATGAAGAGCACCTAACAGATTATAGAACAGGCCGAGACTCTGTGGACCACCAAGGAGGCCATTCCCTTGACAAAGGTCTTCTCCATCTTGAGCATCTTCAAAGCATCCTTGTTCCTATTGGGAGGAAAATGAACATGCTCAGGGATACTGGGCAGGCCTTGGCAGCACTGGGCCCAAGGTGCCATATATATATTTTTTTAACAAACAAGGGTCATCCCAGCTCAATCAATTGACTTGCCCGATAGTGCCCACTCAACTAGTGGCAGGTCTCCAAGGCACAAACCTACTCCCTGGGGTCTGTTAACTGGAAAGCCCAGTGTCCCACATCATGCTTACCATGGAATCACATGAACAAATGAAGCTACCTTATAGAAGAAGAAGAAGAAGAAGAAGAAGAAGAGATTGGATTTATACCCCGCCCTTCACTCGGAGTCTCAGAGGGGCTTACAAACTCCTTTCCCTTAATCCAAAGGTGTCTCAGAGCGGCTTACAAAGTCCTTTCCCTTCCCCTCCACATAACAGACACTGTGAGGTGGGTGGGGCTGAGAGAGCTCTTGACAGAAACTGCTCTTTTTCAAGGACAGCTCTTGTCAGAACTATGGCTTACCCAAGGTCATCCAGCCAGGTGCAAGTGGAGGAGTGGGGAATCAAACCCGGTTCTCCCAGATTAGAGTCCGTGCACTTAACCACAACGCCAAAATGGCTCTGATTATACTGAATCAGACCGTTGGTTCCTCAGCACCAGTACTGCCTACTGTGACTGGCTGTGTCTCTCTGAAATCTCAGTCTGAGGTCTTTCACATCACTTGCTATTAGGGTTGCCAGTTCCAGGTGAGGAAATTCCTGGAGATTTGAGGGGTGGAGCCTGGGAAGCGTGGGTTTGGGGAGAGGGGGGGACCTTAGCGTAGAACAATGCCATACAGTCCACTCTCCAGAGCAGCCAATTTCGCAGGGCTCTTTTTGTAGCAGGAACTCATTTGCATATTAAGTGACACCTCCCCCTAATGTAGCCAATCCTCCAAGAGCCTACAGTGGCCCCCGTCAGGGTCTACTGTAAACTCTTGCAGGATTGGCTACACTAGGGGTGTGTCGCTTAATATACAAATGAGTACCTGCTACAAAAAGAGCCCTGACTGGGTACTGTGATTTGTAGTCTGGAGATCAGTTGTAATGAGAGTTGCCAGCCTCCAGGTCGTGGCTGTCGATCTCCCGCTTTTACAGCTGATCCCCAGCTGACAGAGATCAGCTCCCCTGGAGAAAATGGCTGCTTTGGAGCGTGGACTCTATGGCATTGTACCATCCTGAGGCCCCTCCCCTCCCCAAACCCCGCCCTCTCCCGGACCCACCCCCAAAGTCTCCAGGTATTTCCCAGCCCAGATCTGGCAACCCTAGTTGTAATTCTGGGAGACTGTGGAGTTTGGGAATCCTATTTGCTACTTGATCCTTTAACTAGAGGTGCTGGGGATTGAACCTGGGACCTCCTGCACGCCAAGCAGAAGCTCTGCCACTGAGCCACGGCTCCTCACCTTCAGCCAGGTCCCAAGTGGCGTGGCTGGCATCATGTGTAGAGCAGCCCTAAGGAAGCCGAGTTCCTCAGCAGCTGCCCATGCACTCCTCAGCTGTCAAAAGACTGGCAACGCAGCACAACCAAGCCACTTAGAAGAGCTGTTTCCTCAGGCAGGTTTGGCACAGTTTGAAAATCCTCCTAATGGTGTTTGCTTTGCCTCTCTCACTTGAGGCTGAAGAGGCGGATCAGGCCACCTATTTGGCAGCGTCGCTAATGCTCACATTTGCCAGACTAACCTGACACAGCATCCTTTCCCCCCTCCCCCCTTCACTGCTATCACAGAGACAGATTCATGAGGAGTTCTTCTGCCGGTCTGGCATTGCCTGTCCTGTGGGAAATTGGCGGGAAAGTTGCAAATATCAACACCCCAGTGAGGTTATCCATCGGTTGGCATCTCTTCACCCTGTCTGTGAGAGAACAGTCTTCTCACAATACTAGGAAAAGCCTAAGTATTTGAATAGACATAATGTTAAAATATACATTAAACATTGGGGACATGATATTAAAATGTGGCCCCCTTTGCTGTAGTGTGAGGCACAAAAAGACACAGGCCCCGTTCACACGGGGGATTCGCCATGCTAAAGGCATGAATGTCAGGTGGGTTTTCGGGGTGCGATCGCACCACAACATCTAGGAAGCGTAGCGCACCCGTGGCCAACCCATGGTGTCCCGCCGAAGATGCGCAGTAAAAAACTACCTCGGAAAGTGCACTAGTATCCAGAAATTGCGGGGCAGGGGCGGGCGTCTGATCGCGGGGGCGCTAGTATCCCGTGGCATCCGGCGGCCGTCCACATCCCGTCGCAAACTGGATGTTTTTCTTAAGCACATGCGCACAAACACGTAACTCAAAGCAGTGCTGCTCTGCGGAACTGCGCATGCGCACAAATGCAAAACGCTTGCCGCGCCACTTCTTTGCCACGATCCAGCATCGCCGTGTGATCACCAGCTAACAGCCTAAGTGCAAAGACTCGGGGGACTGTGGTCGGGCTACTGCGCTTTATTTTGTTCCGGGGCAAACAGCCACGCCTCCCCCCCGCATTAACTGGCCCCTGTGACCAGGGCCACAGAGTATTAAAGAGGCAGTAGAGTCCCAAGAAGGTAGCTCAGAATGAAGCTTGGGCTAATTCTACGGTTTCCAACCTTCAGGTGATGGTTGTAGGTCTCCGGAGACTACAACGGATCTCCTGTCAACAGAGATCAGTTCACCTGGAGACTGAGAATGGCCACTTTGGAAGGCGGGTTCTATGACAGGAAGTCCTTTCCCTCCCCAAACACCACCTTCCTGAGGCTGCGTGCCCCAAATATCCAGGTATTTCCCAACCTGAACCTGGCAACTCCAGCTAATTCACATGTTACTAAGTCCTTGAGTCTTCCGCGTGATGGGTTAACAAACATGGTCTGAGTTCTGTGTTTGGAGCTGAATTCCTAGATGTGACCAAGCTCAGTTTGGATTGGGCCTGCAGCCTGCAGGGAGAAGCGGGCGCAGCCTTCTCTGCCGTGACATTTTACTGGCCTGAAATGGTCCCAGGGAACTGGTGTTTGGCCATTGGGGAGAATTCTGTGTAGTCCTCAATCAGTGCTTCCTCTAAGCTGTGGAGTCCTTGTGAGCAAAATTTCTACTTTGTGAGCTACTGGCATTAAAGTTGTGAGCGAGCGATTTGACTACTGCATAAATTAGTTTGCTCTGGAGCCATCCTTCCTGAGCTAAGACCAAAATCTGTGAGCTGATGCTGTGAGCTAATTCACACTAATTCCGTTTAGAGGGAACACTGTCCTCAATACATGTAATATGTTTTCCAAGTGTGGCAAACAGCTCCCTGGGTACAGGGCAAGCCCCTTTTCCCCACATGACACAGCCCTGATCTATCTTCTGGGCATGGAACAGGGGTCACTGGGTGTGTGTGTGGGGGAGGTATTTGTGGATTTCCTGCATTGTGCAGTGGGTTGGACTAGATGGCCCTGGAGGTCAACTCTGTGATTCTATGATTCTAGGAAACCAGGCCTGCACGTCCCTGGGAATTAAGTTCTGTGCATGGAATTCCTAGAGCATCTAATCCACAGGACCTATGGCAGCCCTTTGGCGGGCATAGAGACTTCGTAATGTGTGAATCGGCCCTTCAGATTGCAAGTGGAGGACACTAGTTGTTAATGATTCCCAGGATGGTGTAGCAGTTCGAGTGTCAAACCAGGATCGGGGAGAACCAGGTTCGAATCCCCACCCTGCCCATGGAAGCTTGATGGGTGACCCTGGGCCAGTCATGCCCTCTCAGCCTGACCTGCCTCACAGGGTCGTTGTGAGGATAAAATGGATGAGAACAACGAGTAAAGGGCCAACACAACACGGCAGGAGAAGCTAAGCGAGAGCATTCCAGGAAGGAGCGGGAAAGACAGATGCCCTTACTTACAGCCAGGGCAAGCCCCTCGCCCTCCTCCCGAAACGGTGCCATTAACGTGTTCATTTCAAACCTGCCTCGCCAGCAGACAGATCTTTTTAATGTCCCCTCTATTTCCAACCCTCCAGGGAACACAATTCGGGAGGACTTGGTTTCGCTCAGCTCAGCAGCCTGCAAAGTGTGTGTATGTGTTGAAGGGAGTTAAGCCACATTTCTCACTCGGAATGAATTACGACATGTGTTTGAAAATCAGGCTCCTAATTAAAATTGGCATTTTGGTGCGGCCTGCTGGTTAGCAGCCCCCTTGCTGGAAGGTAACATCATTTGCGACACGAAGGAGGCTGTGGCAGGCGCCTTGCAGGGCAGGGAGCTTCTAATAAAGGCGCTCTGTCCTCCTTTAATGGGGGCTTAATCATCTTCCCGGTCTGAGCCTTGCTCTTTTGATCGACTGAGAGAGTCGAGGAGAAGGGCTGTGCGTTTTGCCTTAATTGCTCAAGAGCTGCTATCCGTTGACTTGGGCTTCCCGCACTGGTCTCCGGGCAGTGATTTTCCAAGAAGAAGAAGAGTTGGTTTTTATACCCTGCTTTTCTCTACCTTCAGGAGTCGCAAAGTGGCTTACGATCGCCTTTGGTGTAGTGGTTAAGTGCGCGGACTCTAATCTGGGAGAACCGGGTTTGATTCTCCACTCCTCCACTTGCACCTGCTGGTGTGACCTTGGGTCAGTCACAAGCTCTGGCACAGCTGTCCTTGAAAAAGAGCAGTTTGTGTCAGAGCTCTCTCAGCCCCACCCACCTCACAGGGTGTCTGTTGTGGGGACGGGAGGGGAAGGGAAAGGAGTTTGTAAGCCGCTCTGAGACTCCAAGTGAAGGGCGGGGTATAAATCCAATCTCTTCTTCTCTTCTTCTTCTTCTTACCACAACAGGCACCTGGTGAGGGAGGTGGGGCTGAGAGAGTTCTGAGAGAACTGTGACTGGCCCAAGGTCACCCAGCTGACATCATGGGGAGGGTCAGGGAATCAAACCCAGTTCTCCAGGTTAGAGTCTGCTGCTCTTAACGACTTACCTCACACTGGCTTTCCCACAACAGGCATCGTGTGAGGTAGGTGGGGCTGAGAGAGTTCTGAGAGAACTGTGACTGGCCCAAGGTATTGTGAGAAAGGGAGAAAAGTACTTCTTTCTCATTGTAGTGTTTCAAATGTTAACTGCTGGCTTCGGCCGTAAATAAATAAAACTAAACTTCTTTCTCTACCTGCTCTATCCCATGCATAATCTTGTAAACCTCGATCATGTCACTACACCGAACTGGTCAGCCATGTGGGTTGTTGAAAATGAAGATGAGTAATAAGTTCCTGCTGCGACCTTGGCTTCATTCCTAGATGCAGGTGGGAGAGAAGAAGAAGAAGAAGAAGAAGAAGAAGAAGAAGAAGAAGAAGAAGAAGAAGAAGAAGAAGAAGAAGAAGAAGAAGAAGAAGAAGAAGAAATTGGATTTATACCCCGCCCTTCACTTGGAGTCTCAGAGCGGCTCACAAACTCCTCTCCCTTCCCTTCCCCACAACAGACACCCTGTGCGGTGGGTGGGGCTGAGAGAACTCTGACACAAACTGCTCTTTTTCACTGACAGCTGTGCCAGAGCTTGTGACTGACCCAAGGTCACATCAGCAGGTACGAGTAGAGGAGTGGGGAATCAAACCCGGTTGTCCCAGATTAGAGTCCGCGCACTTAACCACTACACCAAACTTGAGAGATGCACATGCACACGCGAAGATGGTCTGGATATTTTTAATGCAGCTGATTTTTATTGCAGCTGATTTCACCCACTTACTGTTATATCTCTGCACCTTGTTTGTTTGATCTCTTATAAAATTAACTATTTTTATTGTTCACTCTGCTTGGTCCTCACGCCTATTATTCAGCCAAAATTGGATTTATACCCCGCCCTTCACTCGGTGTCTCAGAGCGGCTTATAAACTCCTTTCCCTTTCCCTCCCCACAACAGACACCCTGTGAGGTAGGCGGGGCGGAGAGAGCTCTGACAGAAACTGCTCTTTTCAAGAACAGCTCTGACAGAACTACGGCTTGCCCAAGGTCATCCAGCAGCTGTGAGTGGAGGAGTGGGGAATCAAACCTGGTTCTCCCAGATTACAGTCCGCACACTTAGCCATTACACCAAACTGCTGGCTGCCCCTGTTATTTTATAAATAATTTTTTAAAACTGTTTTTTAAATAGAAGTTTAAAAAAAGATAATTATGCTCCCAGGATGGGTATGCTTATGTGTTAGGTAAAAATTCCATTTGGCCATTTCTGCCTTCGGTGTAAATTATTATGATAAGGCTGGGAAGATGAAGAGCATGTTCGGCTTAAAGTCGTCTTTTGATGTCGCAGGATCTAAAAGAGACTCTAATTCTCCGGGTGTGATGGCACCCTGTTTGCAAAAGTCTGAGAGGTGGCCAGGTGTTTCATTAGAAGCCGAGGCTTTGAAATCGGGCCCAGATTCTGCACGGGGTTGCTTTAGCTCTGCTGCAAATGAAGAGTAGGCCTAGCAGACAACTCATTACATTTGTGAGAAATAATATTTCAGCAGGTGTGAGTCGTGTGCTTCTTCAGAACTGGGTCTTTTATTCCAGTGATGTTTTCTTCAAAGTAGAATGTGAGAACTGTTCCTGGGATTGGAAAGGTGCCTTAAGGACTTGGGGCCACCAGACTGACAAGATGGTAAGGGACGGGTCAGGATTCTAAACAGTGATGGGAGAAAACTCCTCTCTCTTAAATGTGGATCTGATTGCAGATTCCATTCAGAACCCTCAAATACCTATGAGGGGCAGGGCGGGGGAGAGATTGCTTTTTTATCAGATATACAAAACTGTCCTAGATTGTACTTCTAGGGTTGCCAGCCTCCAGGGGGTACCTGGAGGTCCTCTGGGATTACATCTGCGCTCCAGGTGACAGAGACCAGTTCACCTGGAGAAAATGGCTGCTTTGGAGGGTGGAGTCTATGGCGTTATACCCCCATTAAAGTCCCTCCCCTCCTCAGGCTCCACCCCCAAATCTCCAGGTACTTCCCAACCAAGAGCTAGCAATGCTCTGTACTCCAAATGTTGGGAGTGCTGTTGGCGGACAGAAACAGTGAAGCTTGTCACTTTGGATTTCATCCTTGCCCATCGTGCTTGTCTGACCCTCACAAAGCCGAGCATGTTAATCGAGTGTTCTTAGTCTGATTACGAACACTTTGCACTTTCCCACACTGCCATCTGGGGAGCTGTAGTTCAATTCAGTATGTTCTGAGCACGCACTACCAGGATGGTACAGAAGTACAAACTGAGATGGTACATGGTACAAACTGAGAGCCAGTTTGGTGTAGTGGTTAAGTGCGTGGACTCTAATCTGGGAGAACCGGGTTTGATTCCCCACTCCTCCACTTGCAACTGCTGGATGACCTTGGGCAAGCCATAGTTCCGTCAGAGCTGTTCTCTCAAGGGCAGGTCTTGAGAGAGCTCTCTCAGCCCCACCTACCTCACAGGGTGTCTGTTGTGGGGAGGGGAAGGGAAAGGGGTCTGTAAGCTGCTCTGGGACTCTGAGTGAAGTGCGGGGTACAAATCCAATCTCTTTTCTCTTCTTCTTCTTCTTCTTCATAAGTAGCACATATACTCCGAATGTAGATGAATTTAAGTTGTGTAGGATTTGCCTCTGATGACCATAGAGGACACTTAGTCCAAGCCGCCCATCAAATGGTGAGAATGCACCAAAGGCGGCAACCCAAAGGCCATGTTGAATGGGAAGGGGTGTGGCTCCGTGGCAGAGCATCTGCTCGGCAGGCAGAAGGTCCCAGGTTCAATTCCACGGCATCTCCAGTTAAAAGGATCTAGCAGTAGGTGATGCGAAAGACCTCAGCCTGAGACCCTGGAGAGCAGCTGCCAGTCTGAGTAGACAATGCTGACCTTGATGGACCGAGAGTTTGATTCAGTGTGAGGCAGTTTCATGTGTCCACTAGGTCATGGAACAATGAATGCTGCCTACTGTGCAGACGCAGTGTTGGGATTCTTACTTAAAGTCGATGGATGTGTTCCCAACACAAGAGCCGCACCGTGCTTAAGTTTAAAAAGAAAAAAATATCTCTACTAGAGAAAAAACGAACAAGGGAATGGTACTCTGGATAAAAGAAAGTAAAGATTACATACTTGCAGCTACTCTAATACATCCTATCAGCTACATTGCTAAAGGTGGTCTCTGTGGATTTCTCTATCACAGTTTTCGGTTGCTTCACACAAAGGGCCATAAAGGCTGTGAATACATATGAGATCAAAGCATTTTTACAAACAAGATGCTAGCTGACCAATGCAGAGGTTACAGGTCACTTTATTAGGGTAAACAACCCACAAACTTTCTGACATAGACTACATTAGATAGCATAACAACCTGTTGAGCTAACAGTTAACTCTATAATGGCTGAAATATTGTATTCCAACACATAGACTGCCTGAAAAATCATCACTTCAAATGCTGAAGTGCTCAACCTCAGAGGAAATGAGCACTATACATGAGGGGAGTTTCATTTTTTGACATCCTATTTGCAAAAGTCCAACCACCTCTAGTTCTAAAATCCCCCTGTAAGGGACCTGTTGGCCAGTGCTGTGGTCACAGGTGATGTAACTTAACTTTATGTCATGAAAAGCTTTAGCTGCCACATACACTCCTTCAACCTCTGTTGAAAGAACAGGACACTCCTTCCCGGGCAGCTGGCAACCTTAGGCATCACCCTTTCAGGAACGGCTGCCTCCATCACTGGAAGAAGAAGAAGAAGAGATGAGATTGGATTCATACCTCACCCTTCACTACCCAAAGGAGTCCCAGAGCAGCTTACATTTTCCTTTCCATTCCCCTCCCCACAACAGACACCCTGTGAGGTAGGTGGAGCTGAGAGAGCTCTTTCAAGAACTGCTCTTTCGAGAACAGCTCTGAAAGAACTTGTAACTGGCCCAAGGTCACACCAGCAGCTGCATGTGGAGGAGTGGGGAATCAGACCTGGTTCTCCCAGATTAGAGTCCATGCTCCTAACCACGACACCAAACTGGCATGTGGCTTAGAACTTCCCCCAAACTTTCTGGACAGCTCCAGACCACGTGGCAGCCATTCTGTGGTTTGATGTGATTTCTGTGGCCGCCATTTTGTCATGGTACCCACTCAGTGTTCTCACAGTCTCCAAAGTGCCCACAGGTTCAACAGGATTGGGAACCCCTGAAGTAGACCATGCGGATCTTGATGGTCTATGGGCCTGTCTGAATGCAAGCTGGCTCCTTATATTCACAACTCGCTGCTTTAGAGCTTGTTCGTTTCGCCTCCCAAATTCCAAAGACCTGACTAAGGTAAGGTAATCAGAGATACTTGAGACAGTGAATGCCGGTGCTTAAAGAGATTTTCTGTGCCGTGAGGTCATCCCGATGAGTGACTGATTTCTTTGATTGTTGTCCAAAAAAGCAGCGCATTCATTATCCACCTTCAGAATTAATGGTGATGGGCCCTGGGCATTTGTCATCCTTCTATATTTAGAATGGCATTAGATGGGGAGGGGATGTGAATTTAAAACTAGAACAGGCTGGCTGCTATAATTAGGAGGAGGCTAATTCAGCAGTTCGAGACCCGAGTGCCGCCTGACGGAGGGAGCTCCCGTCTCTGGTCCCAGCTCCTGCCAACCTAGCAGTCGAAAGCAAGAAATTGCAAGTAGATAAATAGGTACCACTTCAGTGGGAAGGTAACAGCATTCCGTGCACCTCGGCATTTAGTCATGCCGGCCACATGACCACGGAAACGTCTTTGGACAGCGCTGGCTCTTCGGCTTTGAAATGGAGATGAGCACCGCAACCCTAGAGTCGGACTCGACTGGCTTTCGAGCAAGGGAACCTTTACCTTTAAGTTTTTGCAGGGGTCTATGTCCTTTGACCTGGAGCTGTGGTGGCTCAAGTGGTTAAGACACTGAACTGCAGGCTGTGGAAGGTCAGTAGTTCAGCGGTTCAAGACCCGGGTGCCGCAAGACGGGGTGAGCTCCTGTCTCTAGTTCCAGCTCCTGCCAACCTAGCAGTTCGAAAGCAAGAAATTGCAAGTAGATAAATAGGTACCACTTCGGTGGGAAGGTAACAGCGTTCCGTGCACCTTGGTGTTTAGTCATGCCGGCCACATGACCACGGAAACGTCTTCGGACAGCGCTGGCTCTTCGGCTTTGAAACGGAGATGAGCACCGCAACCCTAGAGTCGGATTCGACTGGCTTTCGAGCAAGGGAACCTTTACCTTTACTTTATGTCCTTTGAATGTATCAGAGTTTAGGTCACTGGGAGACAGCAAACAGAGCGTGATCTGTTTTCATGTAATACGTCCATGCTAGACACACCGAAGTGGAAAGGAAATAGAAATAGGGATGCTGCGAATTTTCACGTTGAATATGTTTGATTGAACTTAGCTTGTTCAATCATAAGAGCTAGATCTGAAGAAGAAGAAGAGGAGGAGGAGGAGATTGGATTTATGCCCCACCCTTCACTACTCGAAGGAGACTCAGAGTGGCTTACAATCCCTTTCCCTCCCCCTCCCCACAACAGACACTCTGTGAGGAAGGTAGGACTGAGAGAGCTCTGAGAGAACTGCTCTTAAGACCTCTGAAAGAACTTATGACTGACCCAAGGTCACACCAGCAGCTGCATGTGGAGGAGTGGGGAATCAAACCCAGTCCTCCTAGATTAGAATCCGTGCTCCTAACTACTACACCAAACTGGCTCCAACAAGGTTTTGGGGGTATCAGATTTCGAGAGTCAACGTTCCCTTCATCAGATACCAGATATCTGACAAAGGGAACTTTGACTCTCTAAAGGTCATACTGCAAAAATGTTGTGGGTCTCTAAGGTTCTACTAGACCTGAATAGAACTCTTCCACTGCAAACCAACAAGGCTCCCCTCCTGAAATTTGTTTGACTGTTGTGATCAGACACACCTGGGTTTTGGCCACTGTGTGACACAGAGTGTTGGACTGGATGGACCATTGGCCTGATCCAACATGGCTCCTCTTATGCTCTTATGTCAACTGGCCCTTAGCTCTCTTTGGTTCAGCACCGAATGACAAGAACACCTGTCGATTCCGTTAACAGTGAGTTGTCCCCCCCAAAAAACTGTACATGCATGAAAACTATGTGACTTTTGCCTCATGGATAAACCTTCTGATGCTATCTTTTCTACAGACTTTACTGATTACAATTTTACTTCAACTTGGTTTCCCTTCTTGGTATATTTATCAACCAAAGATGATTACGCTTCAGTCTTAGATACAGTAACGATGGTTTATTAAAGTGTTATTCATACTATTTACAGTTGTTGGTTCTTCTCATGACGTATTCTTTTTATTCAGACATTTGTATTCTCACTGTTCTTACTACTGCTGTTATTAATGTAATGGTGACATATACGTATTGTTTTATATGTTATTGTATCTGTTTATTGACAATAAAGTTTATTTTTTTTAAAAAAATGTAAATTTGCCAAAGACTGTTTGGATGATCGCCAAAGGGTAGGGTTTTTTTTTAAACCACAGCATTGATTTATGGCTGCTTTGTGTGATTTGTGTCTGATTCAAGTACTCACAAAGCGGGGCAGGAGATTCGCAAGGGGAGGAAAACAGAACTCTTTTGATTGTGCCGTTCGGAAGGAACACTTTTTTGTCTCCTGGTTACTGATCCCCGTGGAGCTGCGGTGGCTCAAGTGGTTAAGATGCTGAACTGCGGGCTGTGGAAGGTCAGTAGTTCAGCAGTTCGAGACCAGAGTGTGCCGCATGACGGAGTGAGCTCCCGTCTCTAGTTCCAGCTCCTGCCAACCTAGCAGTTCGAAAGCAAGAAATTGCAAGTAGATAAATAGGTACCACTTCGGTGGGAAGGTAACAGCGTTCCGTGTGCCTTGGTGTTTAGTCATGCCGGCCACATGACCACGGAAAACGTCTTCGGACAGCGCTGGCTCTTCGGCTTTGAAACGGAGATGAGCACCGCAACCCTAGAGTTGGATCTGACTGGCTTTCGAGCAAGGGAACCTTTACCTTTACCTTTTACTGATCCCCACTGGCCCGATCCCATGATATGCTCACATGCACAGGTCGACTGCTGTACATATTCTTACCGAGGCTGTAACAAGTATACAAGTGATACATTTTTATCTGCTCTGATCTAGATACTCCTGTCCTGACCATCAGATCTCAGAAGCTAAGCAGGATCGACCATGGTCAGCACTTGGGTGGGAGACCACCAAGGAAGTCCAGGGTCGCTATGCACACAAAGGCAATAGCCAACCCCCTCTGTTCAGCCACTGCCTTTAGAAAACCCCGTGAGGGGTCAGCTTAAGTTGTTTGTGACTTAACGGCAAAACAAACAAACAATTTTAACCTCACCATTCTTCCAAGAAGCTCAGGGTGATACAGATGGTCCTCTCCGCCTCCAATGTAATTCTCTCGACAGCCTATGAAGAAGAAGGAGCAGGTTTGGATTTATACCCCACCCTTCACTCAGAGCAGCTTACAATCTCCTTCCCTTCCCCTCCCCACAACAGACACCCTGTGAGGTAGGTGGGGCTGAGAGAGCTCTTTCGGGAACTGCTCTTGAGAGAACAGCTCTGAGAGAACTTTGACTGACCCAAGGTCACCCAGCTGGCTGCATGTGGAGGAGCGGGGAATCAAACCTGGTTCTACCAGATTAGAGTCCACTGCTCTTAACCACTACACCATGCTGCCTCTTCCCAAAACAGGCACCTTGTGAGGTAGATGGGGCTGAGAGTTCTGAGAGAACTGTGACTGATCCAAGGTCAACCAGCTGGCTGCATGTGGAGGAGTGGGGAATCAAACCCGGTTCTCCAGATTAGAGTCTGCCGCTCTTAGCCATTACACCACACTGATAAATTAGGCTGAGAGAGAATGTCTGAGCCAAGGTCACTGGGTGATTTTCACACAGGGATTTGAACTTGGGTCTATGAGGTTGTACTAAGTCCAAGTCTGAGGCTCTAACTGTTAGACCACACAGAGTTAGGTCATTTGACCTGATGCAGCCAATCAGTTTGCAGAGAAAATTTGCGGGACTGAATCCCCACAGCCATGAAGACTTGCTGGGTGACCTTGAACCCGTCTCACTCTCTCACCCCCACCTACCTCACAGGGTTGTTGTAAGGGTAAAACGGAGGAGAGGAGAACGATTCAAGCCACTTTGGGTCCCTATTGGGGAGAAAAGTGGGGTATAAATTAAGCAAGTAAATAAATAGATTTGTCCTCTACAGCTAATCAGATTACAGGGCAGTGACGGCTAACGGCTACTGAGGTCAAGGATAGTGAGGGCAAAGAAGAAGGAGAAGGAAAATGATGGCAAAAAGAACAGCATCGGAACAGATCAAAACATTTTCACAAGGAAAACTTCCAGAATCAGGAGGTCCTTTCTGAGCCTCACGGAAACAGACCCACAAAAAAGGTAAGCTATTTTTGCTCCGCTCCCATTCAAACTTGACCAGTGGTAGTTCGGCGTTCAATTGCTGCTATCCAACAGCCATTTCCTCCTGTTTATAAGCCTGCTTTTTTTTTTTTTAAAAAAAAAATGGAATCGGGTACGTGAGCCCTCAGTTCCTTCCGATTCAGCATGCAATTGCCGCCTGAAAAGTCTATGGGCTGCATTGTCTGTGACAAATGCTGTCCTTCCCTCCAGAAATTTGTGCCAGGGATGACAAAGGTGTGAGATTCTCAGAAGAGCTTTTTAAGAGACATTAGAAGGAGAGGAATGGTGTATTTTTACAGATGAGCTGTCAATGGAGAGGTTATTGTAGCCCTGCCGAGTGCATTATTTATAGTGCTTGGGCCTTGTGAATAAAAGAAAGTATAAATCTCCAAGCATCACTTCTAACCCTCTTCCGTTTATACAGTTCTTTTTCATTGGAATAATTATTCATCTCGCCCCCCACATATTGCAGTCTTAAAAGCTCAAATCCACCAGGGGCTTTCCACGGCCGGCCCTGCCACATTGATCACAGACAATAGCTTAAGGCTTTTGCGAGATGAGGAGAGCTCTCAGGCCTGCTCTGTGTAACTCACTGAGCCAAAAAGGAGTTCGGCTGCCAGGGACGATGTCCTGACCTGTGCCCGCCAGTGACTAGAAATACCTGGAGATTTTGAGGATGGAGCCTGAGGAGGGCAGGGTTTGGGGAGGGGGGGACTACAGTGGGGCATAATGCCCTAGTGCAGGGGTGTCAAACTCAGTTGTTATGAGGGCCGGATCTGACATAAATGAGACCTTGTTGGGCCGGGCCATGTGTGTCATGAAATGCGAAGCCAGGCAGCGGAGATAGAAACTTCATAAAGGACGCAAACACAAAGGGCTTTTTAAAACTTAAAATAAAAACATGCTGAAAACATTAGCACTCTTGCAATCTTTTGTTTGTTAAACAGTGTCTGATAACTGACATGCCTCTTGCTCCGAATTATTGCATCAAAATGTCTGTGCTGTTGCAATCTTGGGTATGCTGTTCAGGTGTGTATCTGTAAGCTGCAAACCTATGACGATGCAGCAGCAGCAGCAGAACTGGAAGAAGCAGCAGAAGACAGCCTGTGGGCCAGAGAGAAGCCCTCTGGGGGCCTAATCCGGCCCCCGGGCTGCATGTTTGACACCCCTACCCTAGAGTCCAAAGTGGCTGTTTTCTCCAGGTGAACCAATCTCTGTTGCCCTGGAGAACAGTTGTAATAGCAAGAGATCTCCAGCCATAGTCTGGAGGTTGTGCATATAACAACACAGTCAAAGACTTTAACACTGTACCCCAAAAATAATTGACACTAGATTCAAAAAATTCTTATATTAACAATGTAGTCCTCTAAATAACCATTCAGATCCATTCCAAAGACACCAATGTAAATAGTCCAATGCAGTACGATAAATTCCTAACAGTCGATAAATGGCCACAAAACTAAGAGGAGTAACAGTTGCTAAGAGGTGTGGCTTCGACGGACTGCCCAGGTTTCCATCTGTCTCCTTTCAGGACTTTGTGAGGAGTCCAGTGATGGAGCTATAATGTAAGAAAATGTACCACTTAACAGATACACATCCTATATCAAGCAGAGGAATCCCAAAAGCTCTCTATACCAAGGAGAACGTACCACCAAGCTCTACATATTTCTCTTGACTGTACACAGCAGTTGATATCTATTCTGACCGGCTTGAATAATAATTTTGGGGTACAGTGTTACAGTCTTTGACTGTATTGTTATATGCACAACCCTCTTTGCTGTGCTTCCATTTATTTATTCTAGACCAGCCAGCGGTTGGCAACCCTAGCCAATGACCCATCTGTCTCGGCAGTCCTGGGTAGTCCCCATTGCTGGGCGGCTGAATCCATGCTGGGCGGTCTCATCCGGCTCTGTTCTAGCCAACCGACCACGGTCTCCAGCCCCTCCGCCAAATTAGCTGAGGCAGTGTCTGTCCGTCTGCCCATCAACAGATACAGCCGGGTGTCCTCTGCATACTGATGACAACCCAGCCTGAAACTCCGCACCAGCCGGACGAGGGGGTTCCTATAGTTGTTGAATAACACTGGGGAATGGATTGCCCCCTGAGGGACCCACACACCAGGGGGTATCGAGGTGACACCCTCTCTCCTACTGCTACCCTCTGTTCCCGACCTTGGAGGAACGAGGTCAGCCACTTTAAGACCGTACCATGAACTCCCATGTCGGCGAGGATGAAGCCTTCTGCACAAGAAGTCCTTGTTTGGGTGATATATGGGGTGGCCATCTTGCAGGTGGGCATTGGCCTCTCCGAGGATAATGGCCAGACCAGTTTCCATCTTAAGGTTCTCCTGTCCTCTGAGGCCACCAGTGGGGTATGGGGGGCAGGGTTGCCAGATCCAGGTTGGGAAACTCCTGGAGATTTGGGGATGGAGCCTGGGGAGGACAGGGACCTCAGTGGGGTACAAGGTCATAGAGTCCACCCTCCAAAGCAGCCATTTTCTCCAGGGGAACTGATCTCTGTAGTCTGGAGCTGTAATTCTGGGGGATCCCCAGGTTTCACCTGGAGGCTGGCATTCATATTCCACCTGAGCCCGTAGTGACGGTGGGGCATTTTGGAGCCACGGCCCCTTAATTAAAAGCCATGCTCCACGAAAAGCCATGCTGGAAAGCATTTTGCACTGGCCAGTGGGTGAGCAAGCGGCTGGTTTTCTCTCTTTGCCAGCCAGGGCAGCAGGCAAGGAAGTGGCTGGCTCTCTACCTGCTGGCCAGGTGCCAGGGCAGTAGGTGAGTGAGCAGCCACCAGCCGGCTCTCTACTGGCTCTCTACCTACCAGCCAGGGTGTTGAGCAAGCAAGGGGAGCGCCAGGGGAGTGTGCCTGTGCCAGAGGAGGAGTCGTGTGATGAAGAAGAAGAAGAGGAAGAAGAGGAGGAGGAGATTGGATTTATACCTCGCTCTTCACTACCTGAAGGAGTCTCAGAGTGGCTTCCAGTCTCCTTTCCCTTCCCCTCCCCACAACAGACACCCTGTGAGGTAGGTGGGGCTGAGAGAGCTCTCCCGAGGACTGCCCTTGAGAGAAAAGCTCTGACAGAACTTATGACTGACCCAAGGTCACACCAGCAGCTGCATGCGGAGGAGTGAGGAATCAAACCCGGTTCTCCCAAATTAGAGTCCACACTCCTAACCACTACGCCAAACTGGCTCCTAACCACTACATTACACCAAAAATATACCACTTGATGTAATTAGAAGTATAAGCATGGCAGTTCTGTATAGACACATAATGGCCAGCTCTCCACCATGCTTAAGTGCCCCTTATTTTAAAAAATCACACCCCTAACAACATTTTCAAAAATAAAATAAAATTCAAACTCGGTTCTCCCAGATTAGAGTCCGTGCTCCTAACCACTACACCAAACTGGCTCCTAACCACTACACTACACCAGAAATATACCACTTCACGTAATTACTTAGAAGTATAAGCATGGCAGTTCTGTACAGACACATAATGGCCAGCTCTCCACCATGCTAAAGTGCCTCTTATTTTAAAAAACCGCACCCCTAACAAAAATTTCAAAAATAAAATAAAATTCAAACTTGGTTCTCCCAGATTAGAGTCTGTGCTCCTAACCACTACACCAAACTGGCTCTCACATGACCCAGTCATGTGACCCAGCCATCACAGGCACAGGCGCACTGCAGAGAGGCAGCATAATGGCCTCCCACCCGCCCACTCACTCACCCTGGTAGGTAGCCGCTCACTTACCGGCTGCCGTTTGTTTGTGGTAAAGCAAAAGCAATTAAACCAAACCTAATTTAATTAACTTTAATTAACTTGGCTCTCCCCTAACATATTTAAATGCCCCCTGATGGAAAAAAAACCCTGGCTACAGGCCTGATTCCGTCCCCCAAATCTTCAGGAATTTCCCAACTTGGAGTGTTGGGAAAGACTTACCCCTCTCCTTCATTTGGAGGGGGTTTTCTCCCCCTGTTGTGCCGGTCTCACATTCTACCCCCCCTCCAAATTCTCCAGCTGCTGATGTTGGTGCTCCTCCTTCAGATCTATGTTGGCTAAACAAAAATATCCCTGTGTCACCCCCCCCACCCACTACATCACAGGCAGGACAGAACCACTCCACGCCTTCTTCCAGAGGCCCTGCAGTTCTCACATCACAGGCGGCCATAAAACAGGTGAGTGAGCCTCGCTTGGGAGTTTCTCCGAGGGGGGATTTTTTTTATGAGCCGGCTTTTGTTAAGGAAGTGCTGTGATCTTGCCTACTGAGTCTTGAAATTAAAGCGCAAAGAAAAAAAGAAGAAGTTATGCCCATAAGCAAGCAGCAGCTGAATTGAGGGTGATTAGGTGGATTACTACTATTACTGAAGCTGACAAGTTGCTATCTGTTGGGTGCGCCTCGGCACATTTTTGCGAGGCCTGCAATAGAAAGCAAAGGCAGAAGGTGAATTTTTAAAAAAATAATAAGCCCTCCCCTTAAAAATACTATGGGAAGAATGTCATCTTGCTGGAATTTGCAGGCAAGCACAATTGTGTAGCGTGTGATTGGTGTAGCAAATGGCCCGGTCTTGTTTGCCGTCGTGGTGGTGTCGGGGCACAGGCCGAAGAGAGTGTTGAACTTGGGCATGCAACCAAATCCCCACAACCTGACTGTGTGGCTTTGCAGAGAGCTTGCTGTCTCTCAGTTTAACCTGTTTTGTGAGAATGGGTTCTTGCCAAGTTCCACCTAAAGCCGTAGAGAGGGAAAGACTTTGCGTCTCATAGAATCATAGAGTTGGAAGGGACCTCCAGGGTCATCTAGTCCAACACCCTGCACAACACAAGGCAGGAAATTCACAACTACTCCCCCACAGTGACCACTGTGCCAGCAGATGACAAAAAACCTCCAGAATCCCCAGTCAAACTGGCCTTGAGAAAAAGTGCTTCCCGACCCCAAAGTGGTGATCAGCATTTCCCTGGGCGTGTGGCAGGTTCATAAGAACATAAGAACATAAGAGACGCCAATGTTGGATCAGGTCAAAGGCCCATCCAGTCCAACACTCTGTCACTCAGTGGCTAAAAATACCAGGTGCCATCAGGAGTTCCACCAGTGGGGCCAGGACACTAGAAGCCCTCCCATCAGGGCTATTTTTGGGCAGGAATGAGGAATGCACAGGAATAGAGTTCCGGCTGGTTTCAGAGTTGGCCACGCCCACTTCAACTAAAACGTCTGTGCTCGTGGCTACAGAGGGAAGGCTTGGAGAGCAACCCCCTCCCCGCGACTCCGAAGCAGGCAGGCCGGGGGGGGGCCCCTGGAAGGATCGGGGAGACATTTAAGGGCCAGCTTGCCAGGCATCCCGCAGCCATGGGGCAACTGGGCAAGTCAAGGGAAGACATAGCGGTGTGGCCTAATATCCTAATGAATTGTGCTGTTGGTGTGTGTGGCCTATTATGCTAACGAGTTTCTGCTGTTGGGTGTGGCCTATTATGCTAATGAGTTCCTGCTGGGCTTTTTCTACAGAAAGAGCCCTGCCTCCCACTGTTGACTCTCCAAAGCACCAATAGTCAGATCACACCACACAGCACTTCATAAGAAGTATTCTGTTTATTGGTAGTTCATAACTATGACATGTGAACCTCTTTTGTCAGGAATGACCCAAAGCAGCAGGGCACCCTGAATTATACTAGTTTCAAAACACCCCCGTTACAAGCAGAAGCCAATAAGCACTGTGCACGCGGGCGGGGGAAAGAGAGCGGGCAAAGTAGAAGCCGTTGGTTCCCAGCAGGTCAGGAGTAGCTGGAACCTCCAAGGTCAGAAAAGCAAAAGCAGATAACAGCCCAGACAGGAGACATCGTTATGGCAGTGTTAACTGACAGTAAGAAAGGGCCACAAGAACTAAGTCTCCTTGACAGGGTCGAGTTAAAACGTTTGTCGCCTACTTTTCTCCCAAAATAAAAATTCTGCCAACAATATAGCCAAAGAATAAAGAAACCATGGATCCTTGTTAACTCTTTGTTTTAGGTTGTTCCCCTCCCCTGAACCTGTAGATTTGTAGTCTAGAAAATAAAAAAATTGAAAAACGTAAAAAAATAAAACAAAGAAATGGATCTGTGGCCATTGCAGCAGGGGTTGCCAACTCCAGAATGGGGAATTCCTGGAGATTTGGGGATGGAGTTTGGGGACAGAGGGTTTTCGGGAGGGGAGAGACCTCAGTAGGGTATAATGCCACAGAGTCCACCTTCCAAAGCAGCCATTTTCTCCAGGAGCACTGATTGCTGTAGTCTGGAGGTCAGTCATAATTCCAGGAGATCTCCAGGCCCCGCCTGGAGGCTGGCAACCCTAATTGCTGCCAACCACCTTCAAGTGTCCCCCCAAAGAAGGAATGACCTTGACCTGACCGTGGCCCTCACCAGTGGCCAAAGAGGAACTGGAAACCGTAGGTAGCACAATGGGGGGGGCAGGGGGCAGAGAGGAGAGGTAAACAGTAGGTAGAACAAAGGGGAGAAAAAAGAAAAACAGAGAGAGAGAGAGAGAGAGAGAGAGAGAGAGAGAGAGAGAGAGAGAATATGAAATGGCAGCAGTTCCCATCTGAAGGATACAATCTACCCCTTTGCTTTCCCCCTAATGAAACATGCAAATCTAATGTCTGAGTTAATTTTCAATCATATTTGTTTAAAAACGGCAGGTCTATCTATTTTAACGACATCGTACGGCGGCAAACATCACCCAAATAAAAACAAACAGCCTCCTTTCGCAAGATGAATTTGCTTTGTTTGCAAAAAAAAAAGAGGGAAAGAAGCAGAACACTTAAAGTCCAGGAGGTTTACTGTTCTGCAGGCTCCCCGAGCATTCATTTAAATAAGATTTCCATTTGTGTTGCATTAAAGTTGACAGAGGGGAAACAAATGAACAGCCATCTGCTAATCAGTATTTTTTAAAAATATATATAATAAAAACAAAGTGGCAGTTTTGTTCCTTCAGAGGGCACACAGCAAAGAGTTGGAAGTCGGACTGAGAGATATAGTGAAGTTCCAGATGCCAGCAGTAGTGGAGAATGGTCTCCGGGGTGGTGCATCATGGGAAAAGGTTCCCATGGTCTGGATGGGAGGGAGGGGACTTAGATGTCAGCATTGGGTTGCGGGCTCTGATCTGGATGGCCCACGCTAGCCTGAAGGGCGGGGTATAAATCCAATCTCTTCTCTTCTTCTTTGACACTGGAACAAAACCCACCCAACATCAAGATTTTACAAGCTAGCTGAAGCCCAATACTTCGGTTGCCAGCATTGCCGGAGCAGGGGAAACATTTGACTGGAATGTTCCAGGGTGGGAAATAACTCCTCACCAACATCCCTGGGAAAGGGTATCGCCTTCCATTCCAGCCCACTGGGGCAGCGAGCCTCCTTCTGTTTTGAGTTCTCCATGGCGTTTGCTTTGTACCTCAGTACAAAGTCTCTTGGCCATGTAGCCATACAGGGCTGCCGCTCTGTAGTTCTGACAAGGGGCAGCGTATTGTTTTGCTTTGTTTTGCAGACCCAAATGCCGGCCCTTAGCTGAACCAACACATGGCCGTGGGTGGGCATCCACGGCTGGTTCGTGGCCGGCTTCCAACCATCACATGACCTGCAGCAGATGGGAGGGAGTGAGGACGACCGTGGACTTTGGACTGTGGCAGCTGGAGAGGGAGGCGGCGGCAACGCAGTCCATAATGTCCGGGGTGCAAATGGTGCTTGATGTGTGTGGAAACGGTGCCATTTCCTAATGCACCAAAGTACAGCGAGGGAATCGGCTGGCAAAGGAGATAGATCAGAACATGCAGATTTTTATGCCTCGGCGTGACACTTCGGATGATGGATAGGCACTATACCCAAGCACATAAACATTTTATTTTGGGAGGGCGGCGTGAAGTTTTTCATGACCGGAATTTCATCTGGTATGTTCTCGGTTTGACAGGCCGTGATTAACCGCCCTCGTGCCCTGCCCTCCCTCCTTCCGTTCAAAGAGCCACGATTCCGAACACAAAGTTTAGGCATAGGACACTCAGGGCGTTTCTTAAATGTTCGAACAGAAGCTTTATGGATGATGCTAGATGGTTTTCACTTCCTTTCACCACGCTCTGATTTCGCTTCTCCTTCATGCAAACCGTGCCCATCACTGTATCAAATGGTAAAGCGGCTGCCACCTACATAGCGGTGCCAGATCTCCAGCTTGGGTGGGAAATTTCCTGCTCTGGACCACTGAGAATATTGAATGGATTTTTTTTTTCAAGTTTTTCTAGTTGGAGGGCTCAAAACCTAATGGGTGATGCACTGAAATTCTAAGTCTGAGACTTCTGAGGAACAGTTGGAAACAGCGCATACCAGAATGCTTGTCAAGTTATTTGCCATTTTGTAAAGGTGCTGCAGTGGCCCAGAGATTAAGACGCTGAGCTGCAGACCAGAAGGTTGGTAGCTTGGCAGTTCGAGACCCTAGGACTACGTGACGGAGTGAGCTCCCGTCTCTGGCCCCAGCTCCTGCCAACCTAGCAGTTCGAAAGCAAGAAATTGCAAGTAGATAAATAGGTACCACTTCGGTGGGAAGGTAACTCTAGGATTCTACCATAAGATTTTACCATAAGAGTTTCTGGTTTTACCATAGAGTTTTTGGTGAATCCTAGCGTGGTCCCTACATAATCATCTCTGGGTTTGAACTGGAAATGATATTGCCGCTTTGGTACAATGCCAATCCCCCCGTCCCCATTTTGCTGGCTGCTCTGTGGAGCCAAAAAACAGAAAGAATCACCATGTCGAACAATATCACAATTTTTTTTGCAGTGAGTTATTGTATTCAAAATTATCAATAAATATACGAATATTATCAAAAAGTATCTGTGTCTGGATTATTAAATCAATATCAAAAATGCATAAGATGTCCAAAATAACTCATGAGCACCGAAACCACACTGGAATAATCAGCAACAATCAGCTATGCAGTCACAGGATCAGTCCATTAGATAAAGTTGAAAATGATAAGACCAGAAACCGGATAAAGGTAAAGGTTTCCCTTGCTCAAAAGCCAGTCGAATCCGACTCTAGGGGGCAATGCTCATCTCCGTTTCCAAGTTGAAGAGTCAGCACTGTCCGAAGATGTTTCCATGGTAAGGTAATACTTTACTGGTATTTTTGGGGTATTTTCAGAGCCGAATACAGATTCAGAGTATCTAATTGGCCACTGATATAGCTGAGCCCAAACAAAAGCCAAAAAAGAACTGGCTTTTATTTGGGTAGCTAGCTATACCTGGTGAACTCGCAGAGCTTTGGAGTTCACCAGTGTGCAGCATGGATTTTGCAAGCTGCTCTGTATGTGAGTGAACTTGAAAAAGTGCGAGTTCACCCACCCCATTCTCTATTATACCCTATGTGAACAGTCTCCATAGGGTATAATGGATATTTGGCAATCCTGATTATTTCCCGAATCCCAATATCGGGAATATGAATTATTTGGGAATATGAATTATTTGGGAATATTGGGAAACACCGATATTTTCTGGGTTCCATATACCTGAACCCCCAAAATACTGATTTTTTTTGCATGCTTGTAGTAGCCAGGGAGGACTTGGCAATCCTAGACACATAGAATCATAGAATGTTAGAATTGGAAGGGATCTTGCAGGTCATCTAGTCCAACCCCCTGCACTTTGCAGGAGCATAGCTGAAAGATAGCCCTACAACGTCCAGTGAAGGAGCATCCGCCACCTCCCGAGGCAGTCTGTTCCACTGCTCAACCACTCTTACAGTTAGGAAGTTTCTCCTGATATTTAGCCGGTAACGACTCCCTTGTAATTTCCACCCATTTGATCTAGTCTTGCAATCCAGAGCAAGTGAGAATAGATCTGCTCCATCTTCTACATGACAGCCCTTCAAATACTTGAAGACTGCAATCATGTCCCCTCTAAGCCTTCTCTTTCCCAGGCTAAACCGCCTTTCCCCACATGTGCCCCAGAGAGCACTGAGGTCAGGGACACAGAGTCGCCTGGCTCTCCCTGGCCCAAGAGGTGCCAGGTTGGCCACTACTAGAGCCAGGGCCTTTTCAGTGGCGGCTCCACACTGGTGGAATGAGCTCTTGGATAACATCAGGGCCCTGCGGGACCTTTTACAGTTCCGCAGGGCCTGTAAAATAGAGCTCTTTCACCATGCCTTCAATTAGGAGCTGCCACTGATGAATGTGCCACCAGAACACGCTACGGCCCATATAAAACACTGGTGGATACTGCCTCCCTTGAGGGGATTGTATATTGATGCCGCCATCATCTGCACTGTTCCTGTTAGATTTTATGATGTTAGGTACTTGTTTATGTATATTTTATTGTATTTTAGTGTATTGACTGTTTTATTGCTTTTAATGTTGTTCGCTGCCTTGAGCCGGTTCCCGGCAAGGCGGGATATGAATTGAAAATAATAAATAATAAATAAACATACCCAACTCTTTCAGCCTTTCCTCATAAGACTTGGATTCCAACCCTCTCACCATCCTGGTTGCCCTCTTCTGGACACGCTCGAGCTTGTCAACATCCTTCCTAAAATGTGGTGCCCAAAACGGGACACAGTACTCCAGGTGAGGCCTGACCATAGCAGAACAGAGTGGAACTACCGCCTCCCGTGATCTGGACACAATGCTTCTGTAAATGCATCCTGAGATTGCATTAGCTTTCTTTGCCGTCACATCGCACTGCATGTGAACTTACTTGTGAACAGGGTTAAGGTGCTTTAAGTCTTTGAGAGTTTATAGAGTCTCAGAGAGGGAGATCAGGAGGGATTTTTAAATTGTTTACCTCTCCCCCCTCCCCAGTGGTTCCTTGAGGACTTTCGGTTTGTCAGCCAATTTATGCTGTCTTGTGCCAGTATTTCTTTGTAAAATGTACATACTGTTCAATGTTATGTGTGTATCAACAAACCCATACTCTAGGCTACATGCCTATTATAGGTACATTATCTAAATAAATATGGTAGAAATTGGGCGTAAAATCTGTACAGCTGCATATGCATAATACAAACCTCATATATAAATCCATCCGTGAAATGGAGGACTTTAAATCATTGGCAAAAAATATTAATGGAAGCGAAATAATCAGCATTTCATCATCCCTGGGACAGACAAGAACTGCTTGCCACCTATAAATGCAATTCCTAATGAGTGGTCTTCATCCAATAGTTTCATGACCAGTCATTTCATGGGAATATTTTGTGCTAATAATCAACACATGATGGAATTTTACACTTTGCAAATCTGATTTCTGTGCCAAGAATCACTGAATAGGGCAGCCCTGTACAAATTAGGATCATCTGGCCAAAAGTACAGAATTTTCCTTCGTTTATGGTAAAAACCATAGAGTTTTTGGGTGAATCCTAGAATGTCCCGCAATGTGATGTTATCAATTCCAGTAACATCATCAGAACACAAAAGAAACACATATGAAGCTGCTTTATATTGAACTGGACTAGAAGAAGAAGAAGAGAAGAAGAGGTTGGATTTATACCCCCCCTTCACTCGGAGACTCAGAGTGGCTTACAAACTCCTTTCCCCTCCCCTCCCCTCCCCTCTTCACAACAGACACCCTGTGAGGTAGGTGGGGCTGAGAGAATTATTTCAAGAACTGCCCTTTCAAGGACAGTTCTATGGCTTGCCCAAGGAGATGGGGGAGCACCAGGAGGGGTTTCCCCACCAGTGGTAGGCAAATAAGCATCCCTATGCTTAGCTAACAGCCATATGGTAAAACCCACAATGTTTTGGGTGAATCCTAGAGCATCCAACAATGTGATATCACTTCTGGTTACATAGTCAGAACACACATGTGTGGTTTCAACCATTCCTTCCCCTTCAGAGGATTCTCTTTCCAAACCAGAAATGGTGAGATACGCCCAGGATCAACGTTCCCTCTAAGCTGTGGAGTCTGGTGAGCAAAAATCCTACTTTGGCTGCAGTCACACGGAGCATTAGCCACGCTACAGAGACGGAAGATAGACAGGTGCAATCACACCGCAACATCTGGGAAGCGTAGAGTTCCCGTGGCTAACCCGAGGCTTCCCTCCGAAGATGCGACGAGGTAGTAGTTTCCGGAAACAGTGGGGCAAGGGCGGGCATCTGATCACGTTTCCGGTGGTAGCTCGTGGCATCCGGCGCCCGCCCATGTCCCGTCGTGAAAAGGTCCCCCCCCAAGTCTCCACGGGATGCGCACAAGCACCCAACGGCACATGCGCACACTTCGGTTAAAAAAACCCACAACCGCTTCTTTGCCGTGCCGCGGGATTGACGTATGATCGGCACCTCCCCCTGAACCACAGGACGTCGGAGGGACATTTGATCCAGTGGCCACGCGGTAGTTCGCTCCGGGGCAAACAGCCACGCCTCCCCCCCGCGATATCCGACCCATGTGACCGGGGCCTTTGTGAGCTACCAGCATTAAAGTTGTGAGCGAGCAATTTGGCTGCCACATGAATTAGTTTGCTTGAGAGCCATCCTTCCTGAGCCAAGACAAAAATGCGTGAGCTGGAGCCTAAAAAACTGTGAGCTAGCTCAGACTAACTCAGCTTAGAGGGAACACTGCCCAGGATACTTGTTTTTGATTATTATTATTCAAGCCTGGAGGAGAAGAAGAAAAGAGACTGGATTTATATCCCATCTTCACTACCCGAAGCAGTCTCAGAGCGGCTTACAATCCCTTCCCCTCCCCACAACAGACACCCTGTGAGCTAGGTGGGGCTGAGAGAGCTCTCTCTTAAGAACTGCCCTTGAGAGAACAGCTCTGAAAGAATTTTTTTGCCCCCCCTTAGGGGATTTTTTTAATTTGCATTTTCTATACACTACAAATTATAAAAACTGCAACGGAAATCAGGCCAAGGAACTACATACTATGGGTGAAAGTAAAGAAAACCCACTAAAAACCCAAGAGATGGTGGTCATACAAACTGCTTAACAAATTTAGCTTATTCAGTTCAAGTTCATTGAATGTGGTCTGCTCTGAAAGAAATTATGACTGACCCAAGGTCACACCAGCAGCTGAATGTGGAGAAGTGGGGAATCAAACTTGGTCCTCCCAGATTAGAGTCTGCACTCCTAACCAGTACGCCAGACTGGGAGCACCAACGATATACTCTAGATAGTTCATAATTCTTTAGGTCTCTATTTAATTTCTTGATCTTAGTCTCTTTAGTCTGCTTTTCAAACTCCTTCATAGTGCCCTTTAATTCCTCCAACTTACTATCGAAGGTGCTCGCCGGCATGGACCCTTTGAATTGTGATTCAACACTCGTAATTTCCTCAGACAGTTTACAAGTCTCCTCCTGTGACTCCTTTGTTGTTGTTGTTCAGTCGCACAGTCGAGTCCTACTCTTCGCGACCCCATGGACCAGATCACACCAGGCCTTCCTGTCTTCCGCCGTCCTCTGAAGTTGGCTCAATTTCATGTTCGTTGCATCTATGACACTGTCTAACCATCTCATCCTTTGCCGTCCCCGTCTTCTTTGACCTTCTTCGTGACTCCTTAGGGCAGAGGAAAGTGGGGTATAAAAATCAACTCTCCTTCTTCATGCACTCAGAGATTGTCACCAAATTCACTCAGATTCCCACCACGCTGGTTGATCACCGTCCACGTTCTTCTGCCAAGGAGTCTGCATCAAAGCTAGTAATCAGTCGAGATCGTTTGCTAGAGAACTCGCGCTGTTTGCTCCTTAAAGCCGTTGGGAGTTTTCAAAAACTGAAATGCAGTCACGGCACAAATTGTCAGCCCGGGGGGCCCCTGCAGTTCTTTTACACGCGTGCGCACACGCAATCGCTCTGCAACGAGTTGGGAAAGAGGGTGGTTTCGCACTGTGGTTGGGAAAGCGCTGAGGCCCTCGATAAAGGGAAATTTGCTGCCAAGCAGAAAGAGCGAAAGCTTTAGAGAATAGCGTTACAAACAGCGGCTTTTGGATACTGAGCTGTGAGGAAACTGCTGACTTCATGGAAGGGCCGGGTGGGATTTATTAGAAGTTTTTGTTAGAAATTCTATGTACTGCTGTCCTTTCAAAATCTCGGTCTCCCTTGGTTCCTGCATTCATCTGCATGGGTTGACCTTTACGTGCTATGAAGAGACCTCCCTCCCTCCCCACCCCCTGGCCCAAGAGCAACCTCCTTTCGACAGCTTGTTGCTTCTTCTATGTAACAGCCTAATCTTATGCTTCATTAAAAAGGTAAAGGTTCCCTTGCTCGAAAGCCAGTTGAATCCGACTCTAGGGTTGCGGTGCTCATCTCCGTTTCAAAGCCGAAGAGCCAGCGCTGTCCAAAGACGTTTCCGTGGTCATGTGGCCGGCATGACTAAACACCAAGGCGCACGGAACGCTGTAACCTTCCCACCGAAGTGGTATCCATTTATCTACTTGCAATTTCTTGCTTTCGAACTGCTAGGTTGGCAGGAGCTGGAACTAGAGACGGGAGCTCACTCCATCATGCGGCACCCGGGTCTCGAACTGCTGAACTACTGACCTTCCACAGCCTGCAGTTCAGCATCTTAACCACTTGAGCCACCGCAGCTCAAGTACTCAGAAGTACACCACACACTGCTTCGTGGAACTCCCAGTGCAGTCCTAGACAGAGTTAAACCCTTTAAAGCCCATTGACTTCAATGGGCTTAGAAGGATTGTAACTCTGGTTAGGATGGCATGGCCACTTGCAATTAAATGAGCATAGAATTATAGTCCCAGATATAAAACAGAACGATTTGGTGCTCCTTTGTAATCATCTCCCTCCTCCTTTTTTGTCCCTTGTCCACCATTGGTTGATACACCTTCATGAAAAAGGTTTATAAACATTCCATCTGCGGAAAGGGGCAGGGCTGTCACAGAATACTCACAAACAGTGGAGCTGCCAGAAAGGTAGAGTATCAAATGGGGGAAAAATATAAAAAATATAGGGGGATAGATGGACAGTTAGGTATAAGGGTGCTCAAACAGCTCTCAATTTTGGCTTACATCCTTCTAGGCTCCTGCTATAAGGAAGGCCGAGCGCCGAAGAATAGATTCTTTTGAACTATGGTGCTGGAGAAGACTCTTGAGAGTCCCTTGGACTGCAAGGAGATCAAATCAGTCAATCCTAAAAGAAATCAACCCGGACTGTTCCCTGGAAGGCCAGATACTGAAGCTGAAGCAAATACTTTGGCCACCCAATGAGAAGGGAGCACTCCCTGGAGAAGACCCTGATGCTGGGAAAGATTGAAGGTCAAAGAAGACGGGGACGGCAAAGGATGAGATGGCTAGACAGTGTCATAGATGCAACAAACATGAAATTGAGCCAACTCCAGAGGATGGCGGAAAACAGGAGGGCCTGGCGTGATCTGGTCCATGGGGTCGCGAAGAGTCGGACTCGACTGTGCGACTGAACAACCCCAGCTGCAGCTGGGGGCCCGCGCTGGGCTGGCAACCTTAAACGTGCCCCATCCTCTTCAGAGATGCACAGTGCGCACACAAATCATTTCTAAAACCTGCACAAGAAAGTTGCATTGACTCATCAGCTCATTTTTCTCAGCTGGTGAAACCCGACTGGCATCATGCCAATGCCACAACACCACTACTGGTGCCAACTGCGGCAGAACGTTCCTCCCACTGGCTAAAAGGTAGGACCTTGCCATCCTAGGGAGTAGGGTTGCCAGGTCCCCCCAGGTCCCCCCAGGCACTGGCAGGAGATGGAGGGGTAGGGTTGCCAGATCCGGGTCAGGAAACCTCTGGAGCTATGGAGCCCGGGGAGGAGAGGGAGCTCAGTGGGGTCGAACACCATAGAGTCCACCCTCCAAAGTATCCGCTGCCTCCAGAGGAACTGATCTCTGTCGTCTGGGGATGAGCTGCCATTCTGAGGGATCCCCAGGTCCCCCCCGGAGGCCGGCATCCCTAAATGGGCAGGGCCCCACCTTAGCACACTGCCGCTGGCCCTTTAAT
>NW_015159769.1:204672-205375 GCF_001447785.1 Gekko japonicus
TCTTCTTCTTCTTCTTCTTCTTCTTCTTCTTCTTCTTCTTCTTCTTCTTCTTCTTCTTCTTCTTCTTCTTCTTCTCCTCCTTCTTCTAGAGAGATAGTGAATAACAAATAAGGGCCCAATGAAAGCCTTGTTACAAAGTGCAAGTGACCTGCACACAAGGGCCAGTGACCTGACACGTTTCCGCCCCTTGGGGGGCCTTCTTCAGAGGTCAAACAGTTTTGAGGTACATGTTACATACTACATCAAAATAACCAATAAGTTAATACTGGACCAAAAAAGGAAAGTTAAGCAGCAAGATTAATAGACACAAGACAAGGATGTTTTATGAGGCCTCTTAATAGGGTTGCCAGCCTCCAGGTGGGGCCTGGGGATCTCCCGCTTTTACAACTGATTTCCAGCTGACAGAGATCAGCTCCCCTGGAGAAAATGGCTGCTCTGGAGGGTGGACTGTATGTAGGGCTGTAGCCAGGATTTTGTCATTTGGGGGGCCTTAAAATAAGTTGGGGGCACTGACATCACACACAAAAAAATCAAAATAAAATTTTAAAAACTCACTTTTGCAGCGTTCACAGTCTGCTTGCCTATGCGGGGAAGCAAGCTGCACTTGGGAAAGGGACAGCGGTGGGGAATCCTCCAGGTGGCCCAGAGAGTTGGGGGGCCTGAGTGCTGCATGGAAGTCGGGGGGGGGGGGCTTTGGCGGGAG
>NW_015159769.1:205417-211585 GCF_001447785.1 Gekko japonicus
GGGGGGGGGGGCCTTGGCAGGAAGTCAGGGGGCCAGGCCCTGAAATGCCCCACTGTAGCTACAGGCCTGACTGTATGGCATTGTACCATGCTGAGGCCCCTCCCCTCCCCAAACCCCACCCTCTCCTGGCTCCACCCCCAAAGTCTCCAGGTATTTCCCAACCCAGACCTGGCAACCCTACCTCTTAAGATGACAGTCATGTGTCTGGTGCCAAATGCACAGCTATTGTATTAGAACATCTTCCATTTCTGGTCCAGAAAATACCTATGTGACTGTATTAAGAGCTGGAGAGTCCTCAACAAATCCTCAACAAATAGTCAACAATAGACTCGCACGCGCAGAAGATGGAGAAGATACTAATATGGACTTACTAATTTCCGATTACATTGACTTAAACAAAAAGCTTTTTATTTTGGAATACTAACAGAATACTAGCTATTTACAACCCTCTCTCTTGGGATTTTAGTCATAGTGTGGGTTTTTTATTTTCTGTCCTTTATCCTGGGGTAACTTTTCCCTTCCCTTTTTTCTTTTTCTGTAGTGTTTAGGTGTAACCAAAAATAATAAAGCTACCCTGTTCGCATGGGATTAAAAAACAACAACAATAGACTCGCTATATGGTAGCTTTATGCCTTCAGGTCCCTCCAGTGCTACGTAAATCCTAATTATTATGTATTGAATTAGAACATCTACCATTTCTGGTCCAGAAAATACCTATGTGACTGTATTAAGAGCTGGAATGTCCTCAACAAATAGTCAACAATGGACTCACTATATGGTAGCTTCATGCCTTCAGGTCCTTCCAGTGCTACGTAAATCCTAATTATTATGGTTTTCTAAAAGTGGTGAAAATCAAGTAAGAGAGAGGCTACTTGGATGAGGAAATCTATCCAAAAAAATCAGAAAGGATCTGTCAGACAAAGGAAACCACCATCTCAAATACACTCCGAAGCCTGGCTCTGAAGTGCATCTTATTCTCACCTTGGTAGAACTGCAAAATCAAAAGGTGATAGCCAAGAGGTATAAGTTCTTCCGCTTTCATCTCATCCCCAAATGTTAAACCCACCAACCTTCCCAGCAGCCCCCTTTCCAAAGGACAAAACGATCGGCAATGAAGTCTATTAAATGTCACCCCCCCCAATAGGTAATTACTGTGTGCATATTAAACCGAGACAGTCCTTTCCTTATGAGGTCCCATTTTTACAAGCAAATGTATGACTGAATCTTAATTTGTGAGGCAGAGAAACCTCTCGGAGCTATAAATCAAACAGGATGCCCAAAGTTTTACCAAGTGCAGAGCAAGTCGAAACAGGATTCCCCAAAAGCGGGATTTCAGAGAAAAACACCCAGGGCCAAACGCGGGATAGGAAAGTAAGGATTTGGTCCTCCGATGGTTCCCGTTGTGCTTTTTGCATCAGGTGGGAGCAGAATGGCCAACTCTGAGTTGGGAAATTCCTGGGGATTTGGGGGCGAAGCCTGTGGAGGTCAGGGTGTGAAGAAGACAGGGGCCTCAGCTGGGCATACTGTGATAGAGCACACCCTCCAAAGTAGCCATTTCCTCCAGGGGAAATGATCTCTGTATAGGGTTGCCAACCTACAGGTGGTGGGTGGACCTCTCCCTGGATGACAACTGATCTCCAGGCAACATAAATCAGAGCTTCTATTATTCAAGCCGGTTGGAATAGATATAGACTGTTGTATGCAGTCAAGAGAAATAGGTAGAGCTTGGTGCTCCATCACTGGAGGTGCCTTGACAAAGTCCTGAAAGGAAATGGAGGGGGACCTGGGCGGCCCGTCGAAGCCACACCTCCTAGCAACTGTGTTTTGTGGACATCTATCAACTGTTACTCCTCTTAGTTTTGTGGACATTTATCAACTGCTAGGAATTTGTTGAACTGTATTGGACCAGGGCTCATTTCATAGAAAAAGAGGTGCAGGAGCTTATTAGCACATCTCATTAGCATAACTTATTTGCATATGCCACACCCCCTGACATCACCGGACGTGTGTCAGAAGGCAACACCCACCGCTCAGGCTCCACTGGACTGTTTTGGATTGCTAGCTATTGGGGGGGGGGAGCGTGGAGATCTGTCCTCGCAGAGGAGGGAGAGCTTGTACCTGAATAAAACTTGGTCTTAAAGGTACCACTGGACTGTTTTGGACCGGGGGGGGGGCGAGGGGGGCTCTGCAACTTACCTGGCTGTTTCTTGCTCTGACTGAGGGCTGCTGGGAGCAGGGGGTGGGGCTTATTGCATGTGCCCGCCCCCTGGGCTCTTTACTGCCGGACCTCTGCTCCTGTGCGCTCCTGTAGGAAATGACCCCTGTAATTGGAGCATTTACATTGGTGTCTTTGGAATGGATCTGAATGGTTATTTGGAGTACTACCCTGTTAATATAAGAATGTATTGACTCAAGTGTCAAGTATTTTTGGGTGCAGTGTTACAGTTTTTGACTGTGCTGTTATATGCACAAACTACAGGTGGTGGCTGGACATCTCCCTGGATTACAACTGATCCCCAGGCGACATAGATCAGTGCAGCTGAAGAACATGACCTCTTTGGAAGGCGAACCCTATGGCATTATGCACCACCGAAGTCCCTCCCCTCCCCAAACCCCGCCCTCCGCAGGCTCCACCCCACAAACCTCCAGGAATTTCCCAACTCAGAGCTGGCAACTCCGTGCTGGCATCTGGTTTGGTGTCTGTGGAGGGTCAGTCACTGGCCCATTCTTTTATCTCCTGGTTGTTTTGAATGCCATTATGATTATTTTACATTTTATCGCATGTTGTATTTTAAAAGGTGGTTTTATTTTAAGCCACTTGGGAGGGCTTTTAAAAATAAGAGGCGGAATAAAAATTGTAACAAATAAATGGAAATACTTCCCTGTTCAGCCTCCCTTTCTTGCAACAATAAAATGGAGGGGGACATCTCATGTATGCGACTGTATACTTGGAAGACGGGCAAAACACCAGTGTAGTGTTAGCAGGGCTATTTTTGGGCAGGAACGCACAGGAACGGAGTTCCGTCTGGCTCCCGAATTGGCCTCGCCCAGCAGGAACTCATTAGCATAATAGGCCACACCCAGCAGCAGAAACTCATTAGGATTGGCTACATTAGGGGTGTGTGGCCTAACATGCAAAGGAGTTCCTGCTACAAAAAAAGCCCTGGGTTTTGACAACAAACAAGGTAAACAGAATGAGAAGCAAAAGGTGGGTGTGGCTGGATGAGCACACTTCTGGTAACATGGGGGTGTGGCCTAATATGCGAATGAGTTGTGCTGTCAGGGGTGTGGCCTAATATGCTAATGAGTTTCTGCTGTTGGGTGTGGCCTATTATGCTAATGAGTTCCTGTTGGGCTTTTTCTACAAAAAAAACAGCCCTGAGTGTCAGCATAATAGTAGTTTGGATACAGTTAGGGTTGCCAGCTCTGGTCTGGGAAATACGTGGAGATTTTGGGCATGGAGCTTCAGGAGGGTGGGAACTTCAGTGGGGTATAATGCCATACAGTCCACCTCCCAAAGCTGTCATTTTCTCTAGATGAATTGATCTCTGTCATCTGGAAATCAGTTGGAATCATAGAATCATAGAATGTTAGAGTTGGAAGGGACCTTGCAGGTCATCTAGTCCAACTCTGCAGGCGCATAGCCAAAAGATAGCCCTACAACATAATCCTATGAGAGCTCCAGCCACCACCTGGATGTTGGTGACTGTACCCATTGAATAAATTTGGACTTAGGACCTTGCAGGTCATCTAGTCCAACTCTGCAGGAGCATAGCCAAAAGATGGCCCTACAACATAATCCTATGAGAGCTCCAGCCACCACCTGGATGTTGGTGACTGTACCCATTGAATAAACTTGGACTTACTTCTGACTACACCTCCTTAGGTGTGCTCCTATCGATAGGATCAGCACATCATTGGATATTGTACTATCATAATAAATGAACTTGTGGGGTTTCCTGAGTGGACTGGGAACTCCAGAAGGTGAATCAGTACTGTAGAAAAAAATAATATGTGGATCTGGTCTTATAGAAGAAGAAGAAGAAGAAGAAGAAGAAGAGATTGGATTTATACCCCGCCCTTCAGTTGGGGTCTCAGAGCGGCTTACAAACTCCTTTCCCTTCCCCTCCCCACAACAGACACCCTGTGAGGTGGGTGGGGCTGAGAGAACTCTGGCACAAAAGAACTCTGCTCTTTTTCAAGGACAGCTGTGCCAGAGCTTGTGACTGACCCAAGGTCACATCCGCAGGTGCAAGTGGAGGAGTGGGGAATCAAACCCGGTTCTCCCAGATTAGAGTCCGCACACTTAACCACTACACCAAACTGGCCTGCCCATACCTGTCAAGCCCCTAGTTGGGGGATTACCCACCCCAAGATCCCATTGCCCGCAGCCGCTCCATGCAATGGTGGTAGGGAAATTTAAAAAACCCAACTCACTGGGATTGCGAGCATGATGACATCACTTCTGGGAAGCGACAGATGGTAGCTCTAGGAATGGCTGGAAACTCTGTGGTTTCCCATGATAGTGATGTCATCATGCTTGCATCGCCAGCCCTCCTACCATATCCCTGTCCCAAACCTCCCAGTGGCTGAGCCTGACAACCCTAGAAACCTGACTTCATAAAACATCTCCCAGCTTGGTGGTGCACATTTCTAGAGGCTACTGGCATATACAGGTGGACTGGACCGCTGGCCTGGGTGTGGTGGGACCCATGAGGAGGAGTACAGTGCCACTGGCATAAGACAAAGCTGGGCTTGCGTTCTGCCTTGCTAGCATTGGTATGGAGGGGGTTGTGGAGTTCTGCTGGCATAAGGCAAAGGCATTTGTGGCCGCACTTGGGAGCCAGCCCTCAGTGGGGCAATCTGAGAAGAGGGGGTACAATTATTTGGAGGGGCTGCCAGACAAGACAGCTGCTGATATCCCTTTGATCGTCAACCAGGTGGGTACATTAGGAAGAAGTCCTTTTCTCCCTTTCTCACAATACAAGAACTCGTGGGCACTCCATGAAATTGCTGAGCAGTCGGGTTAGAACAGATAAAAGGAAGCCCTTCTTTCTTTCTTTGTTTGTTTATTTCACTTCTACCCCGCCCTCCCCGCCAGGCGGGCTCAGGGCGGCTTCCAAAAACTGATAAGCAGTATACATTTTGCAGTAATAGAATAAAATACATCATTTAAAAACATAGACAAGTCAATATAAAACATTCATTCGATGGCGGTAAAAATAAAGCGCAGTTTAGGGACACATTCAGCGGTGTCGTGTTGCATCAGAGTTCACACAGGGCACTGCTGGTTGGACGTCGCTCCAAGAGGAATGCCTGCCTAAAAAGTTCTGTTTTCACGGCCCTGCGGAACTGTGACAAGTCCCGCAGGGCCCTGATCTCGGCAGGAAGCTCGTTCCAATAGGGCAGAGATACAAACGAAAAAGCCCTAGTCCTGGTTGCCATCAACCTGACTTCCTTAGGGCCAGGGAGGTCCAGGCGGTTTTCGGATCCTGATTGCAGTGCTCTCTGGGGAACATACGGGGAAAGGCAGTCCCTCAGGTAGGCCGGTCCCTGACCATAAAGGGCTTTAAAGGTCAAAACCAGCACCTTGAAACGAATCCGGAATGCTATTGGGAGCCAGTGCAGAGTCTTAAGCACAGGCTGGATGTGCTCCCACCTGGGGAGACCCATCAAGAGCCTGGCCGCCACATTCTGCACCAGCTGCACCAAGGGTAGCCTCATGTAGAGAGCATTGCAGTAGTCCAACCTCGAGGTGACCATATGACCCTTGGAGCTGGCACCAGTGGCGCCCCACTGAAGGCCAGGAGTGGGATCCCTACCCCTGTACCACTCCGATTCAGGCACAGGATCTCTGTCTTCGTCGGATTCAATTTCAATCAACTCAGTCTAAGCCATCCAGCCACATCATGCAACGCCCTGTCCAGATCTTCCGGGGTAGAGTCAGACTGACTGCCCAACACTAGATAGAGCTGGGTGTCATTCGCATACTGGTGACACCCCAGCCCATGCCTCCGGGCAATCTGGGGAAGAGGGCACATATAGGTGTTAAATAAAATTGGGGAGAGCACACCGCGCACTAGTGGGTGCCTTTGGGACTGCTGCTCCCCAATGGCCACCCTTTGTCCCCGACCTTGGAGAAAGGAGACAAGCCATTGCAAGGCAAGC
>NW_015159769.1:211916-249466 GCF_001447785.1 Gekko japonicus
AGCCCCCGGGAACAGTCCCTCTGAGAGGGACTTGTTGATAATATCTCTGAGAGTACCTCGCAACCCCTCGCGGCCAGCTTTAATTAGCCAGGAGGGGCACGGATCAAGGCTGCAAGTGGTTGGGCGTACAGTTGAGATCAATCTGTCAACTTCCTCTAGGCTGAGTGGACCGAAATAATCCAGAATGGAACCAGAAGACGTGCACGGAGCCTCGAGTTCACTCACTGTCGTGGCGAAGCGCCAAGACTTTATCTGCAAAGTAGCTCGCAAAAGCCTCACAGCCCATGTCCAATTCCCTAGTGTTTTGTCTTCCCTGTGGCAGAGACGTAAGAGACCGAATTGTTCTAAACAATTGTGCTGGGCATGAGCTGGCAGACGCAATCGAGGTTGTGTAGAACTCCCTCTTTGCAGCTTTGACTGCCACCGCATAGGGTTTCATAAACGTCCTATAAGATGCTCTTCACCCAAAGAGTGATTAACACAAGGAATTCACTGCCACAGGAGGTGGCGGCGGCTACAAGCATGGACAGCTTCAAGAGGGAATTAGATAAATATATGGAGCAGAGGTCCATCAGTGGCTATTAGCCACAAGGTATAGATAGGAACTCTCGGTCTGGGGCAAGTGATGCTCTATATTCTTGGTGCTTGCGGGGGGCAACAGTGGGAGGGCTTCTAGTGTCCTGGTCCCACTGCTGGACCTCCTTGGGAAGCTATGCCCCTCTATCCCATGAAAGAGGTTATTAAGCAGGACAGCCACATCCCCCCCAGACCCGTCCAATTTATGAGCTGCCTTCTCCATTCTAAGCCCGACTTCCTCTCTGTTCCTGTTCACAAAAGATCAAAAGTCACTGCAAATAAATGTCTACGAAGGATCTCTCCTCTGTTTTCAGTTCACAAAGAAACCTGTTAAAAGTGGCATGATGGAAGAGGTGGGGCAAGGGTGCCCTGTAAAATAACAGGGAATTCCAGTGAAATTGGTCCCCTACGGGAATCTGCGAGTAAAGCCCAAGTTGTCCAGGAGACATATCTGGAAGCATTTCAAGGGGAGAGTTCCCTGTCACTGCAGTTTCGAAGTGCCTGCCTGTTTGCAAGGCACCGTATATGACTATTGCAGAGTCTCTGTATTGGGCAAACTGATAAGCTCAATATAAGAACATAAGAGAAGTCATGCTGGATCAGGTCAATGGCCCATCCAGTCCAACACTCTGTGTCACACAGTGGTACAAAATACCAGGTGCCATCAAGAAGTCCACCAGTGGAGCCCGGACACTAGAAGCTCTCCCACCGTGGCCCCCCAAGCACCAAGAATTACACAGTATCACTACCCCAGAGTGTTCCTATCTATACCTTGTGGCTAATAGCCACTGATGGACCTCTGCTCCATATGTTTATCAAACCCCCTCTTGAAGCAGTCTATGCTTTTAGCCGCCACCACTTCCTACAACAGTGGATTCCAAATGTGGACTCCTCTTTGGGTGAAGAAGTACTTCCTTTTAGCTGTTCTAAGCCTACTGCTCATTCATTTCATATTTTAAATACATTTTTATTTGAATTAAGAACAAACATTTAACCAGAGAACGGTTACATGTAAAAGACATGCCAACACAAAACAAACCAATCTAGCCTATAGTTCAGTTGCAAAGGAAAGATATTTACAAGCCAGTCCAAACAGTATTATTTATACAAATATAACCATCCATTAGATATAAGTAATCAACTCACGGTATTTTTGTGGAATAAATTGCGATGAAGTCAGAGAATGCCCCGAAACGTTGTCCAAAAAGGTAGGATGAGCCTT
The DNA here is from genome assembly GCF_001447785.1 of Gekko japonicus. NCBI lineage: Eukaryota > Metazoa > Chordata > Lepidosauria > Squamata > Gekkonidae > Gekko > Gekko japonicus. The sequence goes on from NW_015159769.1 coordinate 213,715, forward strand.
CTGCTGTGTGTATAGTGTCTAAATTACAGAATCAACCGGGGAACCGAAATATGCAGATATAAATTTTATATCGTGAATGCAACATTGAATAGTGTAAGCAGAATCAGATTGGAGCTGGATATGAAGGTTGTTACCTAGTTGGTATATATTGAAAAAACAGAGAGTATATTGCAGTATAAGAAAAACGGCACACAGCAAATAGTGCACTGATGTATGGGAGAATCCACTTCTGAGGAACGAAACGAAGAGAAAAGTCGACAGCTTTGTTAAATGCATAAGATAATTACTATTCTCTTGTTTGTTATAAGTAAACTTGTATGTTACACTTCCAAGAATTCATTCACGATATAAAATTTGCATATTTCGGTTCCCCGGTTGATTCTGTAATTCTGATATTTTATTACTGGGAGGTCTCTTTGTACTATTTGGTGTGTATAGTGTCTGACAATTTGTCCATCGCAAAAAATTCCCATAATTTGACAAACCAAGGCGATATGGGTATTGGTGTGGTATATTTCCAGCCAGTAGCTATTACGGATTTTTGCTGCTAGAAGGAATATTGAGATGAGTTCCTGACGTATGCGTGGAATCTATCACTCCATAAGTCCAATAAGATTAGTTCCGGCGTCCAAACAATTTCATAACCAGTGATAAAATTATACAAGAACTCGTGGGCACTCAATGAAATGAATTCTGGACTCAAATATTTAACTATGTTAAAATTAATATTTGAGTCCAGAATTCATTTCATTGAGTGCCCACGAGTTCTTGTATCGTGAGACAGTTAGAAAAGCACTTCTTTCTCTGCCTTCTCTATCCCATGAATAATTTTGTAAACTTCTGTCATGTCACCTCTCAACCAATATATCCAGAGCTACTCTTTTGACCTACAGTTGGGGGTTTATTATGTGGCAGGCACTGTCTTCTCTGGCCTATCTGTACTAGCCTGTTTAAGAAAGGGGGGAAAGTGACTGAAGGAGCACATATTTCTTTGAGGTCTGTGGCTCAGTGGTAGAACATCTGGTTGGCATGCAGAAGGTCCTAGGTTGAGTCCTTGGCATCTCCAGTTAAAAGGATCTTGCAGCTGGTGATGGGAAAGACCTCTGCCTGAGACCCTATAGAGCTGCTGCCTGTCTGAGTAGACAATACTGACCTTGATGGACCAAGGGTCTGGTTCGGTATAAGGCAGGTTCATGTGTTCACATGTCTGGCCCAGACCTGAATGGTCCTGGCTATCCCAATCTCATCAGACCTCAGAAACTAAGCAGGGTTGGCGCTGGTTATTACTGGGATGTGAGACCACCAAGGAAGTTCAGGGTTGCTATGCAGAGGCAGCCAACAGCAAACCACCTCGGAACATCTCTTGTCTTGAAAACCCTATGGGAGCACCATGAGGGGGCTGTTACTTGATGGCCTTTCACACACACACTCTTGAGTTCTGTCATCCAAGCACAGACCAAACTCACATCTGCTTAGCTACGGCAAGGTGTTGGGATCATGTGGCTTCAAGACCTGGGCCATCGATATATGCCAGCGATGGCGAACCTAAACAGCATGATAAAAAGTAGAGACATCACCCTGCCAACAAAAGTCTGCATGGTCAAAGCAATGGTATTCCCAGTAGTCATGTATGGCTGAGAGAGTTGGACTATAAGGAAGGCCGAGCGCCGAAGAATAGATTCTTTTGAACTATGGTGCTGGAGAAGACTCTTGAGAGTCCCTTGGACTGCAAGAAGATCAAATCAGTCAATCCTAAAAGAAATCAACCCTGACTGTTCCCTGGAAGGCCAGATAATGAAAATGAAGCTCAAATACTTTGGCCACCAAATGAGAAAGGAGCACTCACTGGAGAAGACCCTGATGCTGGGAAAGACTGAAGGTCAAAGAAGACGGGGACAGCAAAGGATGAGATGGTTAGACAGTGTCATAGATGCACAAATATATATATATATATATATATATATATATATATATTGCTTTAAAGAACACTATAAAACAAGGAGGCGCTTGCATCCAAAGATCAAGGGTGGAACCGAAAACAAAGGGAAAGAAAGGAACAAACAGAGGCAGGTGTTAGAGGTAGGATTCCCAACCTCCAGGTGGTACCTGGAGAACTCCCACTATTACAGTTGATCTCCAGACGATGTGAAAAACCTCTGCCTGAGACCCTGGAGAGCCTCTGCCAACCTGAGTAGACAATTCTGACCTTGCTGGACCAAGGGTCTCATTCAGTATAAAGCAGCCTCATAGATGTTCCACCCTGTTCTCTGCGGAAGCCCAAAAGAATGGCTTTGAGATAACAATGGCCCATACTCCCCAAAAGACACAACCGTCTTGAAGCAAAACAGAATGCCGGGGTTCTTATTGGCCGGCGTGAGCCTGTTGCTGTATTTGTCAGGCCATTCTGCTAGGTCAGCAGCACCTGGTCTCAAACTATCATCCTGTGAAGGAAAAAAAAAAGATCAAACGCTTTCCCCTGTATGGGCAAGAAACATGGTTATTAAGAGGTTTCTCCTGCGTAGCATGTCCTCGTCAGAAATCGAAGGTCATAAAAGAAGAAGCCCGGCTTTATTTACTTCCATCCTGCTGCTCTAATTAAAGGGTCAGCGGTGACTCCTGAGCTGGAGAGCCAGCCCCAACTGGCTGTCTCTATAAACCTTCCAATTTATTCCGAAAGCGAGCGGAATGGCTGCGGCGTCTCTCTTTTTTTTTTGCTGGCGATCAAAGACTTCGAAAGATCAGCAAATTTTGTACGCCGTTATTTCCCCCCTTGCCCTGCTTCTCTCGGGAAAGAGGAGTTTACAATTAAATTAAGGAACCACATTTAAATAATAACCTAACACCTGACCTAAACAGTGGAGAAGAGCAGGAAATGTTTTTTTTCCTCTCTCTCTCCCAGAGATGTGAGATCCAGAGAGAGTCTATTAATCATTTTTTTTTTTCTTGGCTTAATATCATTTTAGAGTCTCCAACACACACACACTTTTAGAAAAAGGTAAAATTGGTTAATCGGTGGGGCCGGGCCAAGCTTCCATTTTCGATTAACCTTGTTTTGATTAACCTTTCAAGGAGTGCTCCTTGGGAGAGAGAAAAAAAGGCATTCCTTTAAATTGCCCTCATCTGCCCTCACTGTCCATCAGGGCTCATTTTGTAGAAAAAGAGGTGCAGGAGCTCATTAGCACAACTCATTAGCATAACTTATGTGCATGTACCACACCCCCTGACATCACTGGAAGTGTGTCAGAAGGCAACACCCACCGCTCAGGCTCCACTGGACTGTTGTGGATTGCTAGCTATTGGGGGGGGGGAATATGCAGATCTGTCATCACAGAGAGGGAGAGCTTGTACTTGAATAAAACTTGGTCTTAAAGGTGCCACTGGACTGTTTTGGACTGTGGAGCCAGGGGGGGCTCTGCAGCTTACCTGGCTCCTTCTTGCTCTGACTGAGGGCTGCAGGGAGCAGGGGGTGGGGCTTGTTGCATATGCCCGCCCCCTGGGCTCTTTACTGCCGGAGCTCCGCTCCTGTGTGCTCCTGCAGGAAATGACCCCTGCTGTCAATTATTGTCAATGACATCATCACAGAACTGAGTCTGATTGGTTGCGCACACCTACATGATTTCTGCATTCAAGAAGTCAGGTAAACCAGTTTTATTCTAGAGGGCATTTGTGTTTAGCAGATCTGGCTGTATTTTTATCTTGAGCGTTGTTGGACCGTTCTTATAACAACGTTTGCAGCTTGCCGTTGCTTTGATAGCCACCTTGTGTCAAAGGAAATAAGACGGGATTTTGATGTGTCCAATCAATCAGTCAATCAATCAATAAACAATGATGTTATTTACTGATATCTAGTAACACAGTGGGGAGGGAAGGCAGCATGGCAAAGCCTGATCTCGTCAGCTCTTGGGGAGCTAAGCAAGGCCAGTGTGCACGGACAGGAGACGACCAAGGAAGGCTCTGCAGAGGAAGGCCATGGCCGACCACCTCTAATTCTCACTTGTCTTGAAAGCTCCTTGCTGGCAGGGGTCATTTCCTGCAGGAGCGCACAGGAGCGGAGCTCCGGCAGTAAAGAGCCCAGGGGGCGGGCACATGCAACAAGCCCCACCTCCTGCTCCCAGCAACCCTCAGTCAGAGCAAGAAGCAGCCAGGTAAGTTGCAGAGCCCCCCCTGGCTCCCTGGTCCAAAACAGTCCAGTGGCACCTTTAAGACCAAGTTTTATTCAGGTACAAGCTCTCCCTCCTCTGCGAGGACAGATCTGCATGTGTGTGTCCCCCCCACAATAGCTAGCAATCCACAACAGTCCAGTGGAGCCTAAGCAGTGGGCGATGTCAGGGGGTGTGGCATATCAAATAAGTTATGCTAATGAGTTATGCTAATGAGCTCCTACACCTCTTTTCCTATGAAATGACCCCTGGGATTGCTGTAAGTCGGCTGCGACTTGGTGGCACTTCAGGCATGCAGAGTAACATAATGACATCTGACACGGTTTTGTTACATCATCCCATGAAGTGTGGGCAGACCCACAAATTGGTAAGGGAAGCAGTGACATTACAGCAACACAGAATGTGTGAAAACACATGTTACATATGCGCACACGTGACCAGGAACTCTGGCCTAATCAGGCTTTTCAGATGCTTCCGTACATTTATTTAACAGACATCTATGTATACATGCATGTTTAGAGTCCACATTCTACACACTTTCTGCAGGGAAAACTGGTGTTTCCTGCAGCAATTAGGACGTGTGGTCATTGGTGATCCCTGAATGGCCAGTGCTCCCTCTAAGCTGAGTTAGTGTGAGCTAGCTCACAGTTATTTAGCCTCCAGCTCACAGATTTTTGCCTTAGCTCAGGAAGGATGGCTCCAGAGCAAACTAATTTAGGCAGTAGCCAAATCGCTCGCTCACGACTTCAATGCCGGTAGCTCACAAAGTAGAATATTTTTTTTTAATAATCATCTTTATTGATTTTCATATGACATACAGAACATAAAGTGAAGATACAGCGTAATTCAGTGCCTACAAGTACAAAAACCTTTGGTAAATGAAGATACTAACCTACAGGGTTAGCCACTTAAGAAAGAGTGGGTTAGGGGGGAGGATGTCGAGAGCTTGTAAGTAGGAGACAACAGGGTACCAGGTTGACATAAATTTGGAGGAATGTGGTGTGTCTGAGTGTGAGATCTTGAGTGAATTAGAAATTTTTGCCATAACAAGATGTTCCCAGAGCTTGTCCTGCCAGGTTGTTATGGAAGGTGCTGTTGGGGATTTCCAGCTAGCGGCAATGGATAAGCGAGCTACTGCCAGAAGAGTTGAGATAAGATCCCTTTTTTGGTCCTGGAAGGAGTCGTCCCAGTGGTTCCGCAGAGCAGGAAGTAGAATTCACAAAGTAGAATTTTTGCTCACAAGACTCCACAGCTTAGAGGGAGCATCGGTTAGGACCATCGATATGATTAATCCAGAAAGGAAGACGAAGCAATATCCAGGAGAAACAATGGCACCAAACAGTATGAAAATATTCACCCTTGTGTTATGATGGAAAGGGTCTTGAAATCTCTAGTGGATACCTGAGTTCCAACTTCAGTTTCTCACTTCTAAAATGACAACAACCTACCTTGCAGGGTAGTTGAGAGGGTGGGCATAATAAACTTCTCCGCAAATCTCAAGTGATATGTAAATTATAAGTAATAGCAACGTTGGCAATTAAATAAATCTCTTATTTGATCTGGTATCCCACAGATCTCTCATGGCCCCTTTTGTGAGAAACGGGGCTTTGCTCTAAAGTTCTGTTCCGCACACATGTCCGGTGATCCAAACGCATGACGGAGTCAAATGTCGCTGCTCAGCAATCCTTCCGAAAACCTTGTTAAATTGCTGACAGTCTGTCCTTTTCATTAAAAACAAGCTGGCATTTACGACCACATGCAATCAAGAAATGGAAGATTTTATAACCTCTTTTTATCTCCTGACAAGTGGGGGAGGAACAGATTGCCTGTTGATGTTTCACCCAGAAACATCCCCTGGAGGGAGGGCAAATGCAGCTCAGTGTGTGTTTTACCAACAACCTGGCGTTCCCCTCACCTCCCACGTTTTCTAGGAACTCCCAAGTACCTCTGACCACAAGACATGCTTGAAGTGCAGCTCATCATACTTTGCCAAAGGATGAATACCAGCCTTCTACAGGCCGGCGTGTATGTGTGATAAACAAGTGGAATATGTGTGTTCTATTTTTTTTTTTGAGCCCCCGGAGGGGATTTTTAATTATTTTTTATATCACTACAAAAACTAGGGAAGGGAAACTACATTTACGGGATAAAGTAAAGAACCCACTACTAACTAAAAACCCAAGACAGGAGATCCTCCTACTAGCTTAGTTACATCAAGTCTTCCCATCATTAATCACATTATAAACTGAGTCAAACATTTCAGGTAGAGGTCTTTCTCATCTCCTACTGCCTGGTCCTCTTAACTGGAGATGGCGGTGATTGAACCTGGGACTTTCTGCATGCTGAACAGATGCTCTGCCACTGAGCCACGGCCCCTCCAAGTCTTGCATGGCTTTTTATGCTTTTTGACTATTTTTTGCTTAGTGGTTATTTCATGAGATAACATGGGGTAGAGGTGAGCATGTTCGGTGTAGTGGTTAAGAGTGGCAGTCTCTAATCTGGAGAACCGGGTTTGATTCCCCACTCCTCCACATGCAGCCAGCTGGGTGACCTTGGGTCAGTCATAAGTTCTTTCAGAGCTGTTCTGTCAAGGGCAGTTCTCTGGAGAGCTCCCTCTACCTACGTCACAGGGTGTCTGTTGTGGGGAGGGGAAGGGAAGGAGATTGTAAGCTGCTCTGAGACTCCAAGTGAAGGTTGGGGTATAAATCCAGCTCTTCTTCTTCTTCTTCTTCTTCTTCTTCTTCTTCTTCTTCTTCTTCTTCTTCTTCTTCTTCTTCTTCTTCTTCTTCTTCTTCTTCTTCTTCTTCTTCGACTAGGGAGACCTTGGATTGGGGAGAGGCTGTGGCTCATCAGTAGAGCATCTGCTTGACATGTAGAAGGTCCCAGGTTGAATATCTGGCGTTAAAAGGATCTGGCTGTAGGAGATGTGAAAGACCTCTGCCCGAGTCCCTGGAGAGCCACTGCCAGTCTGCGGAGGCAATACTGACCTCGATGGTCTGATTCGGTACAAAGCAGCTTCATGGGTTCATGTGATCACACCCCCATTCAGTCATGAAGCTCTCTGGGTAACCTTGGGCTATTCAGAGTTTGAGTCCAGTGGCACCTTTAAGACCAGTACAGCTCCCCACCTTGGGCTATTCACCTAGCCTTGTCTACTTTGCAGGGTTGTTGTGAAGATAAAATGGAAAAGGGGAGAAGCTTGGCAAGAGGATGGGATAAAACTAAATGTTTATTGCGAATAATTCACATTTAAGCTTTTTCAGGGTGATTTCCTCTGCAGAACTCGGTGACATATTTCATTTTCAGAGTCACTCATTTGTTTAGTTTTGAGGTGAGCCATGCTGGTCTGCAGTAGAACCGCTAGATTCGAATCCAGTAACACCTTAGAGACCCATCAGGTTTTCGGGGTAGTTTTGACTCTTGAAAGTTTATACCCCAAAAATCTGATGCTGGGCTTGCATCTATTTAATTTATCTTGGTATTTATACCCCACTTTTCTCCTCAACGGGGACTGAATGTGGCTTTTGACATCATTCTCTCCTTCTCCGAGATGGCCGAGTGGGAATTCGAACCCGGGTCTCTGAGATCCTAGTCTGACACTTATTGCTCCAGCATGCTAGTATCTTGTTCACTAAATGCACAGTTCAGGGATGCTGTGACATCAGCAAGCAGTTGACCAATCTGTTCCTCTTGTTCCCCCTCATTTGCATGTTTGAAAATTCTGGGCTCTGAATGGGAAACTGGGACATGTGGCCGACTTCAGACTCTGTCACTTTGAGGGACAATCTCACTGTGATTTTGATGTATTTCCTAAGGTGCCAAAGTTTCCAGACAGGGGCCAGCCCTTCATGGCTATTATCCCTGATGCTTCTTTCCACCCTACACAGGCTTCTCCCTGGCCGATTCTGCATCTGGCATTCGCTCCACATTTTCTCGACTGGGAGGGGAAAGTGCAGCTCAAAACCACATTCAAATACCTTGGGGGCAACGCTGTGCTGACTGCAAAGTCACCCCTGAACGGCCATAAATCTATGGAGAACGTACCATAAAACCCGATGATGGAAGAAAGTAAAAGTGGCATGCAGTGTAGAGCGTATCGTAAAACCGATGATCAAAGAAAGTGAAAGCAGCATGGAGTGTAGAGGGTACCATAAAATCTGATGATCAAAGAAAGTGAAAGTGGCATGCAATGCAGAGGGGAGTTTCACTTCCAAGGTGGGTTTTGTAGAACAGCAGAGGGAAAAGCCAATGCGGAATCACCCTCTGTTTCCCATTGGAAGGGCAGAACAAGCACTCAAACCGCTTAAACTAGTCAGCTGTGGTCCTAATAAAACAGCGCAACTTTTAGCGAGAGCAGTGACTTTGCAGGTTGTTGGGTGGACTTACTTCAAAAGCATTTCACTTTTTTTTTAAATCCCCTGAAGGCAGGGTAGCTTTATTAATTTTTTGTTACACCTACAATCTATCAGAAAAAGAAAAAGGGAAGGGGAAAAGTACCCCAGGATAAAAGGACAGCAAATTAAGCCCACACTATAACTAAAAACCCAAGAGGGAAGATCCTTAACAGTTAGTATTCAGTTAGTATTAATGTAACTTTTCATTTAAACCAATGAATTAAAGAATTAGTCAGTCCACGTTAGTATTAATCCAGCTTCTCAAGTGTGCATCGAGTCTCTTTCATCATCTTCATCATTTGCGAACCGTTATTTTATAAAGAGTTACTTTGGTCCCTTGTGTCGCAAGTCATATGCCTCTCTGGCCGAAACACCTCCTGCTGCACCTTGGTCTTCGTCCGTATCTTCTATGGTGCCTGCTCCGCCGTCTCCTTCCTGTTGTTCCTCTTCCTTCGATCCAAAAAAAAAGCATTTCACTTTTGACATTCAAGTTATCTGAAGTCAAACATAGGAAATGTAAGGCTGGGGTAAAATAAGCGACTTTTTGCGGCATCCAGAGCCACAGGCCTTGGGATCTTTCTAGTCGTCAGCAGTTTACTCCCAGCAGCAAATCTAACTCTGCTGAGATTTGCTCTGCCTACATTTTCTCACAACAGTGTTGAGCATCACCCCAACTTCAACTCTTTGACGCATTCGCTAAAAAATCATGGACTCATGAAAATCTTCTCCAGAATTAATTGAATTGGGAAGCTCACTTGCCACAACCATGAAAACGGAACTCTCTAGTTAAGACTACCATTGGCCCCATTCACAGGCCGAATTTGCCGCGGGAGAGCCACGAATGTTTGGCGGATTTTCAGGGCATGATCACACTGCAACATCTGGCAAGCGTAGCGCACCCGTGGCCAACCCGTGGCATGCCGATGAAGCCGCGCAGTTAAAAAGTATCTCAACAAATGCACTAGGAAATGGTTTGCCATGGACTGCTGACAGAATCGTTCCGTGTGATCGTGCCGGCGCATAGCTCCCCCCCCTGCTGTCCTCCTTGACGCGCACACGCTGACGGATGAAACCGCGGTGTGCCACTGTTGCGTCTGATCATGTCCTGGCGGGTCTAATAGCGCCGGCACAAAGAGCCACACCTCCCCCCCGCGTTATCTGGCCCATGTGACCAGGGCCATTGTTTTTCATATTGGTTGTCATGATCCTGTCTCTTTCTCAGACCAGTCCAGGAATGGAAAGGGAAAAGGATCATTGACTAAGACAAGGAATTTTACACAAAACCCAAGAGAGGTAGTCTCTCTATGGATTTACAGACACATGCCACCAGAACCTTCAACTATGGTCCCCTTCCAGCCCAAGAGAAGGTTCAAACTCTTGACTGGCTTTTGGGACTTAATCCAAGAATATTCTTAGCCAGGTAGTAGCAATTGGACAAGCAGTCTCAGGCACTAAGGAAAAAGGCTTGGAGCCAGCGGTACATCACTCAGACACAGGTAGAACAGAATAAAAGTTTATTAGCAGATACTTGCAATTAGACTAGAAAAGACATTAAAACAAGAAATCCTATGGCTCTGTGGCCCTTACTACACATTAAAGATATTCATAGTTACCAGGGTAGTCCATAGTCAAAAGAGTCCATTTGGAATAAAGTCCACTAGGTCTCATCTTTGCCCAAGGTTCCAGCCATGTGCTTGAGAAATCCTTTGTTCTCTCCCAAAGAGCACACCACAGAGATACGGCATTTCAGGATACATTTAGGAGGAAGCCAGAAAAGCGAGCTCTGCTTCCCGGGTTAGCTAATTTGAACCCCAATCTCATTAGAATTAGCTTTGGCCATTAGCCAATCCAATGAGATAGGTACTTTCCAAATTAGGTGTTTGTCATGGCAACAGGGTGGGGAAAGGTGGGGTTTCATAGACCAGCCTCTGCAGTAAACTGATCCAGGAGCCTACGTGCATCTCTGCCATGCTTCACTGAGGCATCTGGATTTATGGGGGCAATTTGGACAAATGGTCAAGCCAGATACATTCCAAAGGGAAACCTGAAACTTCTAGGAATCACAGAAGGGGAGCATGAAACTTCTAAAGATCCATTTTTCTACACACTCTCCCCCTTAAGATGAAAATTCGGGGTGGATATCTCAATTTTCATCCACATGCACACATTTGGGGAGAACAGGAAAGATAACACAGGTCAGCAAACACCAGAATACAGCAGTACATAATGAATAAAAAACAAGCATAGCACAACTCAATACAACTCAGGAAGGGTTCATCTTCCCTCCAGGCACAACTTAAAACATTTCCAGGTTACAGAAAGGAAACAACAGGTTAGATCATTCAGTCAACAACAAAGGCGGGGTCTTGGTCATGAGACATCCTAGATAAAGAATCAGCAATAATATTCTGAGACCCCCTAATATGAGAGATAGAAAAATCATAATCCTGCAACGCTAAACTCCATCTCAACAATTTCTGGTTGGAGTTCTTCACTCGGTCCAGCCAGACCAGAGGAGAGTGGTCTGTTTGCAGGTGGAACTTGACACCCCATAAGTACGGTCTCAGCTTAGTCAAAGCCCACACAATTGCAAAACACTCTTTTTCAACGACAGACCAGCGTCTCTCCCTGGGCACAAACTTCTTACTTAAGAACACAACAGGGTGCAACTCTCCATCAGGACCCTTCCGACAGAGGACAGCGCCAACCCCATATTGAGAGGCGTCGGTTTGCACAATGTAATCTTGGACAGGGTCGGGAGCTAACACCACAGGAGAGTTGACAAGACCTTGTTTCAAGGCATCAAAGGCATTTTGACGCTACTACTTGTATAAAAGTGTTCAAGCATTGTACAGAGTATCTTCCTACTGATGTACCTGAGTATGGCGAAGCGTAAGAACATAAGAGACGCCAATGTTGGATCAGGCCAAAGGCCCATCCAGTCCAACACTCTGTCACACAGTGGCCAAAAACACCAGGAGGACCACCAGTGAGGCCAGGACATTAGAAGCCCTCCCACTGTTGACCTTCCCAAAGCACCAAGAAGACAGAGCATCACTTGCCCCAAAGCCCCTATCTATACCTTGTGGCTAATAGCCACTGATGGACCTCTGCTCCATATGCCTATCTAATTCCCTCTTGAAGCTATTCATGCTTGTAGCCGCCACCACTTCCTGTGGCAGTGAATTCCATGTGTTAATCACCCTTTGGGTGAAGAAGCACTTTGTCAGTGCGTATCTTGATGTATATAGCTTGTGTAAATAAATCTGTAAATAGTTTTACACAAGACTGTTTGGACTGTTGCTTCGCTGGCAGTGTTCCCTCTAAGCTGAGTTACTGTGAGCGAGCTCACCGTTCATTAGCCTCTGGCTCACAGATTTTTTGTCTTAACTCAGGAAGGAGGGCTCCAGAGCAAACGAATGTATGCAGTAGCCAACTTTAATGCCTGTCGCTCACAAAGTAGAATTTTTGCTCACAACACTCCACAGCTTAGAGGGAGCATTGTAATAGCTGCATACTTCTAGCCACCCTAATACCACTTGTGTGGGCAGGCACGCGACACCAAGAGCCAGGTCCAGGTTGGGAAATACCTGGAGATTTTGGGGGTGGAGCATGAAGAGGGCGGGGTCTGGGATGGGGAGGGACTTCAGTGGGGTATGATGCCATACAGCCAAAGCAGTCATTTCCCCCAGGCGAACTGATCTCTATCGCCTGGAGAGCAATTGCAATCCCATGAGATCTCTGGTCACCACCTGGAGTTTGGCAAGACTAGAATTGCTTTAAGAACTGTTGACCCTCAAGGCAGGGTGTGAACTGTGTGGATGTTTTGGCATCTTTTTAAAAAAGCGCCATCACATCACAGCTGACTTACAGGGCTTTCAAGGCAAGAGCAGGGCTTTTTTTGTAGAAAAAGCCCAACAGGAACTCATTAGCATAATAGGCCACACCCAACAGCAGAAACTCATTAGCATATTCGGCCACCCCATGACAGTGCAGTTCATTAGCATATTAGGCCACACCCACGTGTTACCAGAAGTGTGGTTATCCAGCCACACCCACCTTTTGCTTCTTATTCTGTTTGCCTTGTTTGTTGTAAAAACCCAGGGCTTTTTTTGTAGCAGAAACTCCTTTGCATGTTAGGCCACACACCCCTAATGTAGCCAATCCTAATGAGTTTCTGCTGTTGGGTGTGGCCTATAATTCTAATGAGTTCCTGCTGGGCGTGGCCAACTCAGGAGTCAGCCGGAACTCCGTTCCTGTGCGTTCCTGCCCAAAAATAGCCCTGGTTGTGATGATAAATTGGAGGAAGGTTGGGCTAAAAACATAGCAGATGGTCAATGTAATTTGACATGTCTGCACTGGCTTTATAAGGGGGTGAGCCGGATTCATGGAGAACAGCCGCTATCCATGGTGACTGACAGGAGCCTTCATCTACTGAGGCAGCAAACCTCTGGATACCAGTGCCGAGGGGCAGCTTCAAGGGAAGGCCTTGATGTCTATGCCCTGTTTGTGTCGCCCTCCAGGGCAACTGGTTGGCTTTTCTTTGAGACAGGATGCTGTGACACCACTGCCACAGGAGGTGGTAGCGTCTACAAGCATGGACGGCTTCAAGAGGGAATTAGATAAACATATGGAGCAGAGGTCCATCAGTGACCATTAGCCACAAGGTATAGATAGGGACTCTTGGTCTGGGGCCCATGATGCATTATATTCTTGGTGCTTGTGTGTGTGTGGGGGTAACAGTGGGAGGGCTTCCAGTGTCCTGGCCTCACTGCTGGACCTCCTGATGGCACTGGTATTTCTGGCCACTGTGTGAGACAGGAGGCTGGACTAGATGGACCACTGGCCTGATCCAGCAGGGCTCTTCTGATGTTCTAATGACGGCCCCAGGCCAGCCTCTATGCTGTTTGTTGGCCCTCCAGAGAAACTGGTTGGATACTATTTGAGACAGTGATCTGATCCAGCAGGGCTCTTCTGATGTTCTAATGAAGTCCTCAGCCTCTATGCCCTGTTGCTGGTCCTCCTGAGGAACTGGTTGGCCACTATGTGAGACAGGATGCTGGACTAGAGGGGCCACTGGTTCTAATGAAAGTCCCAGCCTCTGTGCCCTGTTTGCTGGCCATCCAGAGGAACTGGTTGGCTGCTGTTTGAGACAGGATGCTGGAGTTGCTGGACCACTGGTCTAATCTAGCAGGGCTCTTCTGATGTTAAGAATATAAGAACATGAGAGAAGCCAATGTTGGATCAGGCCAATGGCCCATCCAGTTCAACACTCTGTCACCCAGTGGCCAGAAATACCAGGCACCATTAGGAGGTCCACCAGTGGGGCCAGTGTTCTAATGAAGGACAGCCTCTATGCCCTGTTTGCTGGGCCTCCAGAGGAACTGGTTGGCCACTGTGTGAGACAGGATGCTGGACTAGATGGACCACTGGTCTGATCCAGCAGGGCTCGTCTGATGTTCTTATGAAGGCCTCAACCTCTATGCCCTGTTGTTGGTCCTGTAGTATGAATGGGAATATAAAGATTTTTATATATAAGTTTCTTCTTCTTGATTGTTCATATTCATATTTCTCTGGTTTTTATAGATCTATTCTTTAAGTAACATTTTATTAGGATGTTAGAAAGGCCTGTTATATAGAAGGATTTCCTCTTGTAGGTCTGATATTGCTAGCAGACAACATAATAGGTACAAAGTTCATGATTATGTAGTTCTTAGGGCAAACCTTTCAATGTCTGGGTCAGATAGGATTTTAGTCTCGTATCAGTAATGAATACTTTTGTTTAGGTAAGAACAAGCTTTAGCCGATATGCCTTAGGTCATGTCAAGTAAATATGTGACGCCATTGCATAGACACACCTTTCTTACATTTGACCAATAAGGAGATTTTTATGTAAATGTTGTTTAAGTTTTTGTAACCAATTATGCCTTTTGAATATTATTCCCATGATGATGATATGATGATGTCAGTCCATGTATAAAATATCATGTATTTCCTTAATATGTTCAGAATATGCTCAAGAAGAAGATGAAGAAGAAAAAGAAGAAAGTTGTCAATTTCTGGTTAACTATTTGGTCTAATTGTTTTCCTATTAATTGAGGCATGTTTCCTGATTATGCTGAGAAGAAAGCAATCAGTTTTGATGGGTCCGTTGGCCCAACTGTTTTCCATATTTCATTACAATAAAATACAAGAACTTCCTCCTCACTTGACTTCATTTTTGACATGGAATCTAATATCTACAACAGCCCTCCAGAGGAAATGATAGGCTACTGTATGAGACAGGATGCTGGACTTGATGGACCACTGTTCTGATCCAGCAGGGCTCTTCTGATGTTCCTTCTGAGTCACTTGTCTTCAGGGCACAGATGTCCACCCCCCCCACCGCACCAATCCATGGGCTATCCTGATCTATTGTTCTTTTATAATCATTCATATCAATGGCTAATAGTTCTCCAGAGCAATGGATAGGCCTCACAGCAACCATCCAAGCCTGGAGGGGGACCGAGAAAGAGATTTGGATCTGGTTGTGCTCTAAATCTCTTCCTCCTTAACCCCTGGCACTTGAATGGAGGAGATCTTGTTTGTGGGGGGAATTGGAGCCAGTGCCTCAGCTGCCGCCGATCCTTGCTTCGCTGACAGCACCAGTCTGGTCCCTGTTATTCCAAGGCAGTGAATGAAAGCCAAGAGCCGGAATCCTCTTGCACCCCCAATCTCATTTTCCAAGAGAAGGAAGGCAGCTGCTGCTCCGCCATGCATTCGCAGCTGATGGCTGGCTCTCCATGCCTCAGTAAGTGAGCTTGGCTGGGTGGGTGGGGGATTTGGCCGCTTTCCTGGCAAGCGGGGAAGTCATGTTGGCGGCCGCCTGGCTGGGAAGAACGGAGCCATGAAATGAGCAAGTGATCATGAACGAGGCTTGTTTCAGGGTCACAAAATTGTGTAAATGCCAACATATTGCTGCCTTTCGGTGCGGCCCAACTTAATTCGCCAGGATGCTGGCTTGCCGGCTCACCTTGCGACAGGGTCAGCTGGTGTAGTTCAGCTGCAAGGTGGGGCTCTGTCCAGAACACTTCTGTTTGGTGTAGTGGTTAAGTCTCTAATCTGGGAGAACCGGGTTTGATTCCCCACTCCTCCACTTGCAGCTGCTGGATGACCTTGGGCAAGCCATAGTTCTGTCAGAGCTGTTCTTGAAAAGAGCCGTTTCTGTCAGAGCTCTCTCAGCCCCGCCGACCTCACAGGGTGTCTGTTGTGGGGAGGGGAAAGGAAAGGAGTTTGTAAGCCGCTCTGAGACTCCGAGTGAAGGGCGGGGTATAAATCCAATCTCCTCCTCCTCCTCTTCTCTTGGCAACAGAAACCAACCTCCAGAAGCTCCTCCAACCTCACTAATAACTAGTGTCCTGCCTGAGAGGAAAGATGGCTTCCTTAACGTAACGCAGGCCGGAACTGCTGGGGAAGGGGAGAAAAAAATCTTATTAGTTTGTCATTGAAGACAATAGTTTTTAGAGGCCCCTTGCTCTCCTCTGCCCACCTCCAGTCACCTCCACCGGGCTGGCGATTCCACCAGGTCTGTGGGCCTAACAGATGGTCCTGACTAATGAAAGGAGCCCTTTTTAATTAGTTTGTTTGAAGACACTTATTCGCATTGCGGAGCGCTCCCAATAAAGTTTCGGTGACCGGGATCCGCGTTCCCGGCTTCCAGCAGTTGCCATCTGCTTGGTGGCAGAAAGAGGCTAAGGGAGAACCGTTTGTATTTCCCACTTCACTGAGCCGGAAATAGGTTTAAAGGGTGTAGCTACAGAAGGGGGTGGGAAGGGAGGTCTCCTGGTTCCTGCCGACAGCCGCTCCAAAGCTGTTAAATCCCCCCTTCCAGAACTGGGATTACAACCCTTTATCCGGCTATCTCTAACAACAGTTTCAGAAAGCTGCTTTAAGGACACAGGGCTTCTCCCCCCATTTTTAGAATATGCGAGAATATCTTTCGGCTTATGCACTCAGGTTCTTCTTGAGGAGTATTCCATGGAGAAGCTTCTTAAAAGGGAATATTTTAGAAAATCCCTGCTTTACTTCTAAGAGAAGAGTCTAAAGGCAATGACAAACTGAACAGAAGGTTTTGAAATAGCCAAGGCAGGGCCCTCTCCCTTGCCTACGGATGGAGACACTAAAGGGAGACACTTAAGACTGACCTTGTGGAAGAGTTCGAAAGCAGCCATTTGTATGTTAGTACTGGGTTTAGAATACAATCCCTTCAAGGCATTCAAAAACCCATGTTCTTGAGGACCATGAAGAGATAGGAAAACTGTACAGAATCAAAAGCTTTCTCCACATCCAAAGAGAGAAAAGCCGTTGAAATTTTGGTATGGGAACTGTGACGAATCAATAAAATGTTAATGAGAAAGCAGCCATTTGTAGAGAAGTTTGAAGGTCTTGAAAGGAAACCCCCCACACACACATTGTTCAAGGTTGTTAGGAAGGGATTCGCAAATAGGTAATGGTTGAATCTATTGTCCTCTCTTAGTGCTTGGCTCTTCAGGGCTACAATCCTGTGCGTTCTTATTTGGGAGAAAAATCTCATTGAACTCGGTGGGATTTACTTCTGCAGAAATAGGCAAAGGGTCAGGCCAAATGAGATCTCGCTTTGAACATTTATTCAGGAACATAACCGCAGTCCCTAGAAATAGAAATTTATAGTTTTTTAAAATTAAGATTTAACAGCAGTTATTAAAAAAAAAAAGTTGGGAGGAAGGTCTTACATGTGAATAAGCACCTAAAATTTGGAATATTATTTTTAGAAATGTATGACAAACATAAAGAATGTGGAGACGAGGGAAGATTGTTTCAAAGTAATTGGTGAAAAGGTAAAGGTAAAGGTTCCCTTGCTCGAAAGCCAGTCGAATCTGACTCTAGGGTTGCGGTGCTCATCTCCGTTTCAAAGCTGAAGAGCCAGCGCTGTCTGAAGACATTTCCGTGGTCATGTGGCTGGCATGACTAAACACCAAGGCGCACGGAATGCTGTTGCCTTCCCACCGAAGTGGTACCTATTTATCTATTTGCAATTTCTTGCTTTCGAACTTCTAGGTTGGCAGGAGCTGGAACTAGAGACGGGAGCTCACTCCGTCATGCGGCACTCAGGTCTCGAACTGCTGAACTACCGACCTTCCACAGCCTGCAGTTCAGCGTCTTAACCACTTGAGCCACCGCAGCTCCTTCCTACTAGTATAAATAGGTCCCAATTTTTCATATTTAAAATGGGTGCTAATATTTAAATAAGTGCTAGTGATGTCAACAGCCCTGACCTGGATAGTTCAGGCTAGCTCAATCTTGTCAAATCTTGGAAGCTAAGCAGGATTGGCCCTGGTTAGTATTTGGATGGGAGACCACCAAGGAATACCAAGATTTCTAAGCAGAGGTACATACTGGCAAACCACCTCTAAATGTCTCTTGCCTTGAAATGCATACAGGGTTGCCTTGTCAGCTGCAATTTGATGGCAAAAAGAAAACAAAGAAGAAAAGAAAGATATGGTTGTAGATAGGCACCTTGTCCCACATGTGGCGCGAACAGGGTTGCCAGGCCTAGCAGGGGGAGAATGTCAAGGTGCGGCTGTTGGTGATGTCATGATTTTCTAGTAATTGCTGGAGTTTTGGCAATTCCTAGATAGGACTAGATAGGTTCCCCCTGGTAGTGACTAAGTCCTCTCTAGGAATCCCTGAAAACTCTATGGTTTTACCATAAAGATCAGTTCCCCTGGAGAAAATGGCCACTTTTCAGGCGTGGCCTCCATGGCATTATACCCCATGGAGATCCTGCCCCTCCCCCAGACACCTCCCTCTGCAGGCTCCACACCATCCAAATATCCAGATATTTCCCAGCCTAGAGTTGGCAACCCTACGTGAGGAAATAGCTAGAGGTGACCTCAGAATCTGGTTTGATCAGATCTTTCCCCCTCTAGTTGGTACACAGGCTCCAGATGGTACACGGGAAAAAGGCTGACTGGGAGACGAGCGCGATATAAATATTTTAAAGAGTTAGGAATCAGAAACTCGCTATGCCCCCTCCCCTGAGCTGCAGTGTAAACTACTGAAAGAATGGCTTGTATTTGCCTTAACCAACAACACTTAACCAACCCTCTTCGCCAGTCTAGCTGACTGAGATGAGATGGACAAATCTGTTTAAGGTAAGGTCCTCTGCTAGGATTACCAACACCCGGTTGGGAAATTCCTGGAGATTCAGCAGTGGGCCTGAGGAGGGTAGGGTTTGGGGAGGAGAGGGACAACTCAGTGGGGTGTAATGGGATAGAGCTCACCCTCTAGGAGGACTGATTATTGCAGTTGGGAGCAGTGTTCCCTCTAAAAAGAGAAGAAGAAGAAGAAGAGATTGGATTTATACCCCACTCTTCACTTGGAGTCTCAGAGCGGCTTACAAACTCCTTTCCCTTCCCCTCCCCACAACAGAGACCCTGTGAGGTGGGTGGGGCTGAGAGAACTCTGACACAAACGGCTCTTTTTCAAGGACAGCTGTGCCAGAGCTTGTGACTGACCCAAAGTCACATCAGCAAGTGCGAGTGGAGGAGGGGGGGAATCAAACCCGGTTCTCCCAGATTAGAGTCCGCGCACTTAACCACTATACCAAACTGGCTCTCTGAGTTAGTGTGAGCTAGCTCACAGTTTTTTAGCCTCCAACTCACACGTTTTTGTCTTAGCTCAGGAAGGAGGGCTCCAGAGGAATCTATGCAGTAGCCAAATCACTTGCCCACAACTT
Organism: Gekko japonicus; assembly: GCF_001447785.1. Classification (NCBI taxonomy): domain Eukaryota; kingdom Metazoa; phylum Chordata; class Lepidosauria; order Squamata; family Gekkonidae; genus Gekko; species Gekko japonicus. The sequence goes on from NW_015159769.1 coordinate 233,025, forward strand.
TAATGCCAGTAGCTCACAAAGTAGAATTTTTGCTCACAAGACTCCCCAGCTGAGAGGGAGCATTGGTTGGGAGGTTAGTTGTAATCCTGGGAGATCTCCAGGCTCCACCCAGAGGTCCTCTCCTACATTCCCTGAAGCAGAATGAATCAGGGTTGGTCTGTGTTCATAGCCCTTTAAGGAATACTTAGTACCTTGCCCTCTTACAGCTGTAGAAGAAAACATATCATTTCTATAAATTTATGGCCAATATTCTTAACTTTATGGGACAGCCCAGGGCACACAATTTAACTACTTCTGGTATGATACTACTACTACTACTACTACTACTACTACTACTACTAAAGATGATGATGATGATGATGATGATGATGATGTTTTGGCTTCTGTGATTGCTGCTGAGCGGGGCTTCCTGTGTCAATGAGCGGCCGCTCGGGTGCATGGCTTAGAGGGAACACTGGAGCTGTGGTTCTGAAGAAGTGTGCATGCACACGGAGGCTTATCCCAGAATTTAACTTTGTCGGTCTTAAAAGTGTCCCTGGACTCAAACTTGGTTCTAATAACTTTGCATTTCGTTTTTCCTGCAGATGTTCTGAAGCCAGAGAGCCTTCTTGGAGTACTGCAGCCTGCTTTAATAGCTGCAGCTGCATGCCCACATCTGGATAATTGGTCAGACAGAGACCTGTAAATATGATGGCAGTTTCTCCATTAAGAAAAATAAAATAAAATAAATGCACAGTAGGAAGTAGTGTGCTGGGCATTCTGTGGCTGCGAACTGTGCAGAGATAGATTAAGAGGCGAAGAAGAGTTAGCGCCATTGGGTAAAAGGTGATGTGGGAGAGACGTTCTTGAGTTTCAATGAGGAAAGGTGGGTTATAAATAAATAAAAACCCTGCTGAGAAGCTTCTCTCATTTGATCAAAATCCTTTTATGTGCTCTCGGAATGACTGCAGTTGTTTTGCCCCGAGGGTCTTGCTAAATTTCCCTCGAATTGTTTTTTTTTGGGGGGAGGGCTAAAATTTTGTGGCAGCTCTAATGGTTTCCTTTCCTCTCTCCTTATTATTTCAAACAGCAAATTTGATCGTTGAATGCCTGTCTTAAGGCAGCAAAACGGGGGCTACTTTTAGCTCAGGCAGAGGTTTCTCCGTCCTCGGGAGACTCTACAGATAATGCAGATAAACACTAGCTTGTACATTTTTTGAAAAAAGAAGGAAAATCTGTACAAAGGGCTTGATGAGGACTGAACATTCTTTAGATGCCATGGAATGCTGAAAGTGGATAAGGGTTTTTATTTAGGGCAGTTTTATTTAGGACTGCTTTTGATTAAATCAGAGCCAGTTTGGTGTAGTGGTTAGGAGCGCGGATTCTAATCTGGGAGAACCGGGTTTGGCCTCCCAGTCCTTCACATGCAGCTGCTGGTGTGACCTTGGGTCAGTCACAGTTCTCTCAGAGCTGTCCTGGAAAGAGCAGTTCTCCAGGGTCAAGTTCTCTCAGAGCTGTTCTCTCAAGGGCAGTTCTCGAGAGAGCTCTCTCAGTCAGCCCCATCTACCTCACAGGGGGCGATCCTGCATTGGCTTTTCCCTCTGTTGTTTTACGAAATCCACACTGGGACAGAAATTCCCCTCTGTATTACATGCTGCTTTCACTTTCTTTGATCATCGGATTTTATGGTACCCTCCACACTACATGGCACTTTCGCTTTCTTTGATCATCATGTTTTATGGTACCTTCTGCATAGATTTATGGCTGTTCAGGGGTGACTTTGCAGTCAGTACGGCATTGTCCCAAAGTATGAGAATTTGGTTTTGAGCTGTAACTTTTCCTCCCAGTTGAGAAAATGTGGAGTGAATGCCAGATGCAGAATCGCCCAGGGTGTCTGTCGTGGGGAGAGGAAGGGCAAGGAGATTGTAAGCCGCTCTGAGACTCCTTCTGGTAGTGAAGGGTGGGGTATAAATCCAAACTCCTCCTCCTCCTCTTCTGAGAGCCAGTTTGGTGTAGTGGTTACGTGTGTGGACTCTAATCTGGGAGAACTGGGTTTGATTCCCCACTCCTCCACTTGCACCTGGCTGGATGACCTTGGGCAAGCCGTAGTTCTGATAAGAGCTGTTCTTGAAAAGGAACAGTTTCTATCAAGAGCTCTCTCAGCTCCGCCTACCTCACAGGGTTTCTGTTGTGGGAAGGGGAAGGGGAAGGAGTTTGTAAGCTGCTCTGAGACACCTTTGGGTAGTGAAGGGCGGGGTATAAATCCAAACTCTCCTCCTCTTCCTCCTCTTCCTCCTCCTCCTCTTCTTCTTCTTATTCCTCCTCCTCCTCCTCCTCCTCCTCCTCCTCCTCCAGTTGCCCCAACCACTTCCATTTATTTAGATTTAAACATACTGGCTGCTTTTCTAGTTAAAGCGGCTCACAGCAGAACATTCAAAGATAGCAGCGACAGCATAGTTAAAAAACGTGGGTTCAAAATACTGTGGCAATTAGTCAGGGATCCCAATGCAAACTAAGGTTGCAACTGGGAATCCAGCAGAGCACAAGCTCTGACAGCCTAACTGTACAAATATTTTTTTGTGTGTGCAGCTTTCTAAAAACTCTGGCGGCGGGGGCCGAGAACCCACGCGGGGGGGGGGGGGCGGGGAGCGTTCCATAGTATGCTGCGCCATTTGTGTTTTGAACGGGCCGAGGCATTCAATCAGAGGCTTAAAGACCAAATCCTGGTAGATTTCCATTCAGACAAAAAACAGATGTTGCAGTCAATTTGGTTAAAACTGGGAGCCACCGAAGAGACATCTGGATTGTTTAATTTGCTCATTTCGATGGAGCCAGAGATCATTCCCGATGCTGCGTTCTGTAGCCGGAGGTTCTCTGTAATAATAGTTGCTGGCAGCGCTACAAACAAGGAATTAGACTAATCCAATCGGGATGTTAGCAGTGCATGTAACACTGTTTGCCGACTTCCAAGGGTCAAGCAGGATTTAATCCATGCAACATTAATAACGGGGATGCTGGGGTTAGCCACGGTGGCACTGGACATGTTTGTTTTCTCTAAAGGACTCGTTCTATTGAAGAGGCGAAAATCTCACACATCCCGCCCCCCCCAGGTTTGAATTTTGGGGCTAGTCTTGGTACCTTCTGCATAGGCTTGCCTTCTGTTAGGCTTGCCAGGTTCCCCCGGCCACTGATAGGGCTAGGGTTGCCAGATCCAGGTTGGAAACTCCTGGAGATTTGGGGATGGAGCCTGGGGAGGGCAGGGACCTCAGTGGGGTACAATGCCAAAGATTCCACCCTCCAAAGCAGCCATTTTCTCCAGGGGAACTGATCTCTGTAGTCTGGAGATGAGCTGTCATTCCTGGAGATCCCCAGGTCCCAACTGGGGGTTGGCATCCCTCGGTTCTGTTCCCCTCCACCTCAGGAACCAAACCCTACCAGGCTCAACTAGAGGTAAAACTCTCTTATGTAACCCACAGGCTGCCTGTAGGGTTGAATCGAATCGTGACGTTTCGGAAACAAGGGGAAATACCAGGGCTCTTCTCAAAGGAAGGAAAGCCCTGTTTTTGGAAGGCTTTTGCAGGCTTTGTCAGTGGAGGAGGCGATCTAATGAAGCACAGCTGGGGTTCGAGCAGCAAATGCAGCATGGAGCGAAATATTTTCTGGGTCCTGAGTGTAGCCAAGGAGAGGATACAGCCGAGAGGAGCAATGTTCCCTCTAAGCTGAGTTAGTGTGAGCTAGCTCACAGTTCTCTAGCCTCCGGCTCACACATTTTTGTCTCAGCTCAGGAAGGACGGCTCCAGAGCAAACTAGTTTATGCAGTAGCCAAATTGCTCGCTCACAACTTTAATGCCAGGAGCTCACAGAGTAGAATTTTTGCTCACAAGACTCCACAGCTTAGAGGGAACATTGAAGAGGAGCTGCTGCATTCCTCCAAGCACTGATGAGAAATCAGAGGGTGTTTCCTGCTCTGACTTTATGTTAGTGCTCAGGCTTCACTGAGGTAAGGTTGCCAGCCTCCAGGTGGGGCCTGGAGATCCCCTGCTTTTACAACTCCAGCTGACAGAGCGAGGAATCAGAGGGTGTTTCCTGCTCTTTATGTTAGTACTCAGGCTTCACTGAGGTAGGGTTGCCAGCCTCCAGGTGGGGCCTGGAGATCCCCCGCTTTTACAACTCCAGCTGACAGAGATCAGCTCTCCTGGAGAAAATGGCTGCTTTGAAGGGTGGACTCTGAGGCATTGCACCATGCTGAGGCCCCTTCCCTCCCCTCCACGTGTAGAACTGTGCCCACTGAAATCAGTGTGGTAGACTGGGAAACGACACTTCCGGGTGACTTAAGGATGTTACTATGGACTCAGGGCTATTTTTGGGGCAGGAACGCACAGGAACGGAGTTCCGGCTGGGTCCCAAGTTAGCCACACCAATCAGGAACTCATTAGCATAACAGGCCACATGACACTTCCGGGTGACGTAGGGGTGTTACTATGGTTATGGGTATATGAATCGGATATGAGATAATATATGAAGAATATGTTATAATAGTATCACAAAAGCTTCATAGTAATGTTTCATGATATATGTTTTCACGTGATTCTCCTTTCTGTGATTCTCTCACTGGGAATGGACAGGAGCAGACCAGCTCTGCCTCCCAAACATTTGGGATCATGTGTTGGCTCCCTCTATGCGATCAGGAATGCTGCTTTATTAAATGGTATGGCCTATTATGCTAATGAGTTTCTGCTGGGCTTTTTCTACAAAAAAAGCCCTGACTATGGTTATGTGTATATGAATCTGATATGAGATAATATATGAAGAATATAATAGTATCACAAGAGTTTCATAGTAATGTTTCATGCTATATGTTTTCATGTGATTCTCCTTTCTGTGATTCTCTCACTTGGAATGGACAGGAGCAGACCAGCTCTGCCTCCCAAACATTTGCGGTCACATAGGAAGTGTTCATGTGCTGGCTCCCTCTATGCGATCAGGAATGCTGCTTTATTAAATGTTTCATAGGGTTGCCAGTCTCCAAGTGGGGCTAGGGTTGCCAGCCTCCAGACGGCACCTGGAGATCTCCCACTTTTACAATGGATCTCCAAGATCAGTTCCCCTTGAGAAAATGGCTACTTTGGAGGTAGGCTTTTCAGCCCCCAGGTCTAGGCAGGGGGTCCTCTGGTTTCAGGGGCTTCTCCCCACTGTGGACCAGCTGTCTGGGGGGGGGAACCCCACCCCTAAATGGGGATGTTGCTGTGTGACATCCCCAACACAATGAAGTCACCCGGAAGTGATGTCACTGTGTCAGGGATGTTGCACGGGGACACTCTAGTATTTGGGCAAACTCTATGGTTTGAGGGCGAAAAAACCATAGAGTTTCACTCAAACACCAGAGCATCCCCACACGGGTGACATCATCGTGTTGGGGAGATCACATGAAGCCCCCGCCCACCTCCAGAATGCCCCCCATGTCCCCCCGCTGGAGCTACAAGGGGTAGGGATCCCAAGTCCCCCCAGGGGGCGGGGAAACCCTCACCCCAGAGGCCCGTTCCCCGGCGCCGCCGAATCGGGCCCTGGGGGGAACTGCACCCCGACGTGCGCGGGCACGCTGGGGGCGGGGCCACGGCCATACAAGGGAAAACTCTATGGTTTTCCCTTGTATGGCTGTGGCCCCACCCCCAGCATGCCTGGCGTCCTCCTTCACCCCCCCCCCACACAGGTGACATCATCATGTTGGGGATATCACATGAAGCCCCCGCTCACCTCCAGAACGCCCCCCATATCCCCCCGCCAGAGCTACAAGGGGACCTGGCAACCCTATTTGGAGGGTGGACTTTGTGGCATTATATCATGCTGAGGTCCCTCTCCTCCTCAAACCCTTCCCTCCTCAGGCTTCACTCCCCAAATCTTCAGTTATTTTCCAACCTGTAGCTGGCATCCTTAGGTGCGGCCTGGTGAACTCCCAGAATTACAACCAATCCCTAGATGACAGAGATCAGTTTCCCTGGAGAAAATGACTGCTTTGAAGGGTGGACTCTATGGCGTTACACCTAGCTGAGGTCCTTCCCCTCCAGGATCCCTGCCCTCCCCAGGCTCCACCCCCCAAATCTCCAGGAATTTTGCCAGCTAGAGCTGGCAGCCCTAGAAATGCGGGTGGCAACCCCCCCCCCCGGGTACTGACAAACCCAAATGTTGATCTTCTGGCCTCACAGCGTCACTTTCCCACTAAATCATACAGTTTGTTTTCAAAATGCCAGAGCATCTCCATAGTACACCAGCAATGTGCTGACAGTGCAGGAAGTGACATCAGTGTGCACAGGTAGTGACATCAGCATGTCACCAGTGCCATCTGAGCACTGCTGGCAAGGGCTCCCACCACTCGGTAAGTCCCCCCCCACCTCTTGCCAGTTGCCCTGAGTTCTATAGAGGAAGGGCAGAATTAAAATGTGACAAGTTGTACAAAGGAACCTTGTGGGCCTACAGGTCCTCTTCTGCATATCCCCTGAGCCAACAGTCGTTACCAAATCTAATAAAAGATATACAGGAATTTGGAGAATTAGCAGGTTTTAAAATAATTTTTTTAAAAAACAAAAATTATAGCTAAGAATTGCCCCCAAAGGGTGATAAAGAGAATAAAGGAGATGTTAAAAATGGACGTAGTGCAGAAAGCGAAATACTTAGGAATCTGGATTTCAGATAGCACCTCAACGCTATATGAAAGCAACTATATAAAGCTTCTAAACGAAATCAAAAGAGATTTAAACCATTGGGAGGGAAAACATCTCTCGTTATTGGGAAGAATAGCAACAATAAAAATGAATATCCTTACAAGATTTCTGTTTCTGGCGCAAAATTTACCCATACTTAAAAACTTTAAATTCTTTAAAGATTTGCAGAAAATAGTAAATAAATTTATATGGCAGTCTAAGAAGCCAAGAATAAAAATTAAAAATCTACAGGACAGTAAAGAGAGAGGAGGTTTTGCATTGCCCAATTGGCAGCTGTACTATTTTGCTGCAACAATGACATGGATTAAAGAGTGGGTTGAATTAAAAGATGTGAGAACCCTAGCGATAGAAGGAGCGGATTTGTTAATGGGATGGCATGCATACATATGGTACGGAAAGGATAAAATCCATGCCAGCTTTCATACAAATATAATAAGAAGTGCCATGGGATCTGTTCAGAAACGCCCCAGATGGACAGGCTCAACTAGGGTTGCCAGGTCTGGGTTGGAAAATACCTGAAGACCTTGGGGGTGGACCTGGGGTTTCCCCGCCCCCCGGGGGGACTTGGGATCCCTACTCAGCATAGTCCAATGCCATAGAGTCCACCCTCCAAAGCAGCCATTTTCTCCAGGTAAGCGGATCTGTCAGCTGGGCATTAGCTGTAAAAGCGGGAGATCTCCAGGCCCCACCGGGAGGCTGGCAACACTAGGCTCAACTGGAGGCTCCACCCAGGTTTATATCAGCCAGCTTCCCAGAAATCATGGCTAGATTGAAAAAGGGTTGTAATCCGTAAACCACTTATTTTGTCTCCCCCCCCTCCCGCCTAGTAATTGGGTTCTTTCTTTTTTATTATTATTGTTCTTATTTAAGTGGGTTTGAGTCAACACCACCAACAGAGGTGAAAGGTAGAGATCAACTGCTTTTTTTTAAAAAAGAATTCCCCCTGTCTTCTCAGCCACAAGTGCTGAATTTATGAGCACATAAAGCCCGACAGCAGCCAGGGCCTACGAGTTCCCAGTTTAAAAAGTACTAAACCTTAATCATAGGGAAGGGACATGGATATAAAAACCATAGCGGAGGTAGGCGACCACAGACAGGAAGGCGATGGGAAGCGTATTGAGAAACACGCCAGTCCCCAGAACCCTGATTCGTCTCACCGTGCAATGATAAATTACATTTCCCTTAACAGCCCCTTCAGATTTTAAGTCCTAATATGGACATTACTGGTTTGTGAGCCATGTCATTCAATATATTCAGACAGAGAAAACTGGCCTAGCATAGGGTTGATTTCACACACAGTCTCTATTCAAAAAGGACACGATGAAACTTGGAGTCTGTCCAAAATATCCCAGTAGAAAAGAGCAAGAGTCCAGGAACACCTTAAAGACTAGCAGAATTTGTGGCCGGCTAGGAGCTGTCGTGAGTCACTGCTCACTTATTCAGATAATATAAAATATCCCAGTAGAAAAGAGCAAGAGTCCACGAGCACCTGAAAGACTAACAAAATTTGTGGCGGGCTTAACCACTTGAGCTGCGGTGGCTCAAGTGGTTAAGACGCTGAACTGCAGGCTGTGGAAGGTCAGTAGTTCAGCAGTTCTAGACCCGGGTGCTGCAAGAGGGGTGAGCTCCCGTCTCTAGTTCCAGCTCCTGTCAAACTAGCAGTTCGAAAGCAAGAAATTGCAAGTAGATAAATAGGTGCCACTTCGGTGGGAAAGTTCCCTTGCTCGAAAGCCAGTCGAATCCGACTCTAGGGTTGCAGTGCTCATCTCCGTTTCAAAGCCGAAGAGCCAGCGCTGTCCGAAGACGTTTCTGTGGTCATGTGGCCGGCATGACTAAACACCAAGGCGCATGGAACGCTGTTACCTTCCCACCGAAGTGGTCCCTATTTATCTACTTGCAATTTCTTGCTTTCGAACGGCTAGGTTGGCAGGAGCTGGAACTAGAGACGGGAGGGAAGGGAATGAAACACAGGCTAATCTTTCTTAGCAGAAACGAAAGCTTCAAAATTCTGTTTCAGGGTCTCCCCCCCCCACACACACATATCATGAAATTTACTTGAGGTGCATACGTTTGCAATAGCTTGTATAATGGGAAAACAAATCCTCAGCTACATTTCTGGGCAGAGAAAGCCCGAAGGGTGAGCTCAAATATTTCTCAGGGAACAATGGACAAAATGGAACGGTAATGGACCAAGATGGTGCAAACCGGTCTCTCGAAATCTCTTCTCTGAAAGTGGTTTGAATATGCGAAAAAAATTCAGCAGGGAAAAAAAAATCTACAAGCGTAGTCTCTCCTTAGCATTCCGGAGGAGGAGAGAAAAGAGCTCCTCCGTTGTTTCCCACAGTTCCTCTGCTAGTTTTGCACTAACTGAGATGGCACCTTTTTATTCCGCGAGAGAAAATCGCTGCTGATTTAATGAAGGGAATACATTTTTTTTTTAAAACCTTCCAATTGTCAGTATATCTTTTCCGAAAGGGATTATATCACGAATGTAAATGTTAACAATGAAGCAAGGCTCCGACCGGTGATGAATTTTTGAGATCCAGTTGTTCTCTCCGGCATTCAAACTCCTGATTGAAATTAGTCAACCCTTCACCTTCCCCGGCCTCTTCCCTCCATTTGTCATGCTGCAGAGCTTGCGGAATAGAAATTTCATTGGATTTTAACTGACTTAACCCCTTTCATACTTTTTGAATGGTTCCTTTGGCGGGGACTGTGGTGAACTCCAGTTTAAGAGAAGGGGAAGGGGAAAAAAAGGAAGCCTGTTAGAGCTGGGGGGGGGGGGAAGGAATCGCCGTTTGGAGATGAACGGAGAATAGCACGTCTTTTATGTCTAGCAACAAAGGAGGCCGAGAACAGGTTTCTGCGACGCTTGCAGATTGGAAGGCCGCCTCTGCCCTAATCTCATGTCTGGCCAAGAGGCAGATGAGATGGGAAGGGTTGGCTTCTGATGGGTTTTATTTTGATCGTCAGTCCTTCTTGGAAACCAGACGACAAATAAAAGAGGAATGGCTGGGACTTCTCTGAACTATAGGAAAAGGCCCCCTCCCCATTTCTGTTCCTGGGAAATTTGATCCCCCCATCGCATTGTGGAGAATTAAACACGTTATGATATCGAAGGCGGCTGTCAGAAGAAGTCACGTGCTTGAGGGCTGCACCTATGCTTTTGCATCTTGGGGGCCTGCAGTGAGCATCATGCGCATGAGACTGTAATAGAACCCGGATATTGTTGAGTTACTTCCTGTGATTCCCCCCACCTCCCCGCCATGTTATTTTTTTTTGTCTTAATTTGACAGGGGCAAACAAATGTGTGCATTCTGGTTCAAATTCATACTATCATGTAGGTCTGATTGATGGGCCTGAACATATGATTAGGGTTGCCAAGCCCCTGAAGGGAGCAGTGGATTCTCCACACTTGGGCCTTATTGCCCACCACTACTCCAAGCGGCAGTGGGAATTTTTTTTTTAAGTGAAGCCTTGTGTAAATACTGGAAGTTCAGGCTGTAAGTGACAAGGGTAGCTCTAGGAATCACCAGAATCTCTATATTTTTACCATAGAGTTTCTGGAGATTCCTAGAGGTACCCCTTGTCACCTCTGGGGTAGCTCTAGGAATTGTTAGAAACTCTGTGGTTTTATCATAGTGTTTCCAGTAATTCCTAGAGCTACCCTTCATCAGTTTTTGTTTTTCAATCTGCAGTGATGTGACACCCCAGTTAGCGCTGACAGCGTTGGTTGAGGACAGCAACGGTTTGCCATAAAGCCTGTTCTCCGTGCCTCCCCACTCTAGGGGAAGGATACAGAATGTCTAAAGCCATCTGATTAGTTTGATTACTGCCATTTTATTCTTTTAAAATTTTAATCTGTATGTGTGTGTGTGTGTGTGTGTGTGTGTATATATATATATAGGTAAAGGTTGTAGGATTATGTGCTCCACGGTGGGGCACTGTCTTCCAGTGAGCAGCACTGAAAGGAACAGGGCGTAGGACTCAAGGCCATTTCTGTAGCTAGGTACAAACGTAGAAAACAAGTTTCTTTGTCCCAGTCCTGACCTGTTATCACCAAACATGAAAGCTAAAGCTGTATTTTCTTTCTGAAATGTCCTAAATAGTGGGAGATCCCCAGGCCCCACGTGAAGGCTGGCAACTATAAAGTACCGAAACTGATGCGTTGTAGAGTGATTACAGCTCATACTTTATTAGTTACATTCCAATCTTGAGATACTTTAGCCGGCTAGCAGACCAACTTATATTCCTAAATCACACCACACCCAAACACACACCCACACCCGTGATAGGATATTTACAGTGCATCCCTAGACCCATAGGTCCCTTCCAACGACCTAGCCTCCTGATAGGTGTGCGCGAGGATCCATTCGGGCTATTGTCTTTGGAGACGAGGCTCGGGTATTCCCCTGACCACGTGTTGACCCGACCGCGTGCGCGGACTTCCCTGGGTACACAACAGCAACCCTACTCATAAGGTATCCGATTTTGTTTTTTGTTTTTCCACGAGAACTGGTAAGCAAACTGCTTCATATGGCAGGTTTGGGGTGCTATTAAAGAGCACCGGACTGTCAATTGATTCAGGTGACTGCTGTATCTTGTAGACTGCCGTTGTGTATTTGGTTGTAGTCTACCCAAGCACCCAGCAGCTTTAGCTATCAGTCATAGAAGAAGAAGAAGAGATTGGATTTGAAAGAACATAAAAACTGCATGTATCTGATAAAGGGAGCTCTGACTCTCAAAAGCGTCTATCCAAAAAATCTTCATGGACTGATTTCACACAAGAGCTGCGCCATGGTCGTGCCTCCCTTTGCCCCGCTTCTATTGGTCAATTTCCCACTCGAAGCCGCACGGCTGCATTTTGACCTGCAGCTTCACCCGATTTCCCCTGCGGTTTCGGGCCAGATGGCCAGCGGGGGAAGCCCCACCCCCAACACCCACAGCCACCCATCTCTCTCCCTTTAAGTGTGTGGAACCCGTGTTTCCTCCCAAGCCCAATTCACCGCAAGCTTGCAGGGAAATGCCAGCTTCGTGCTCTTAAAAGGGAAACGCGGCTGCTCTTAAAGGGGAAACGCCGGCTTCTGCATTTAAAAGGGAAACGCTGGCTCCTTTAAGTGCAGGGAACTGCTGTTTCTGGAGATCCGGCGCATGGGCGGGGGGGGGCGGGAAGACATCCCCAATGTGATGTCATCATGTCAAGGATGCCTCGCCCCCTCCAGGAACGCCCCCAAAGTCCCCCGCTGGGGGTGGAAGATGGACTTGGCAACCCTAGTCCGCACACTTAACCACATACACCGTTAAATTTAGACACAGAGTCAATACTCAGGTACTTTTGGTCAGGATTGTGATTTTGCAGTGCTCAGACAGCGTTGGTCAGATCTCTTAACACCGTGTCAGGAAATAATTCTGAATCTTGACAACAGACCAACACATGTATCTTATAGTCAGGCCTTATGCATTGTTCTGAGCCCCACAGTTCCTGTGCAGGCTTTTTAGAAAGCCTGTACTTGAACAGAGCAATGAAGAGCTTTCCATTCAGCGCACTGTGTTTAAGGCGGTTTATACATAATAACAGCTATCACTATGTCTAATAGCAAATGGTCGAGCTTAAGGAAAAATATGAAAGACCAGGCCACTAAGAGGCCAATCTTGGGTTTTCTTGAAAAAAATACTTGGGTAGGGAGAGGAAGGGGGCAGGGGTGGTTGAAAGTCACACTGGCAATGCAGCCTCGCTTCTGGTGAATATTCAGAAGGGATGTTATGTCAGCAATGTGACACTCTAGGATTCGGACAAAACTCTGTCGTAAAACCATACGGTTTGGTCTGAATCGCATAGCATCACATTGGCAACTTGGCATCACATTTTCTGGAAGTGATATCATGCCAATGGTACAATGCCAGCTTTCCAAAGATCCCCTCCCTCCCACCCAATGCCCCACTGAGTGGCAGCAGGCAAGAAAGAGGAAGGCCAGGAGGAGACCTGGTCTCCCTATATTTGGGAGGGTTATCATAGAATCACAGAGTTGGAAGGGGCCAGACAGGCCATCTAGTCCACCGCCCTGCTCAATGCAGGATCAGCCTGGAGCATCCCTGACAAGGGTTTGTCCAGCCGCTGCTTAAAGACTGCCAGTGAGGGGGAGCTCGCCACCCCCCTAGGCAGCTGATTCCACTCTTGCACAACTCTTATTGTCAAAAAGTTTTTCCTAATATCCAGCCAGTTCCTTCCCGCCCCATTATTGCGAGTTGTATCCTCTGCTGCCCACAGGAACCGCTCCCTGCCCTCCTCTAAGGGACAGCCCTTCAGATACTTCAAGAGAGCAATCATGGTCCCCGTCAACCCCCCCTTCTCCAGACTGAACATTCCCAAGTCCCTCAGCCTTTCCTCACAGGGCTTGGTCTCCAGGCCCCCCCCCATCATCCTCATTTCTCTCCTCTGCACCCGCTCCGTTCTGTCCACGTTGTTTTTGAAGTGAGGCCTCCAGAACTGCACGCAATACTCCAGGTGTGGCCTGACCAATACAGTGTACAGTGGGACTATGACATCTTGCGGTTTGGATGTAAATAGAAGAAAATAAAATAAATTTTAAAAACGGGAAAAAAAATCAGAGACGTTACTCTGTTTTGTGACCGTTCTGGCTCAGTTCCAAAGGTCAAGTTTATTTTGTTGTTTCTGCGCACTCAGGGCAAAACTGTGGTTGTTCTTTTTCCACGTCCATTAAATTTGAAACAACTATCGCCATTAAAATGTATGCTGATTTTTGAATCAATCGCACAGAAATAGCACAGAGCATTAAAAATCGTGCAAAACAGCATAAAAAGAAACAAACAAAAGCAGGAAGCAGGTGGTGCTGCTGTGGGCCCGCCTGCCAACACCTCCTCGGATGAGGAAGAGATGGAGGACGTTGGCCCCAGCCCTTGGATGCTGCAGGAAGACCCACCGGACCAGGTGGAGACTTCATCAGGGGCAGACGGGGAGTCTCAGACTGCAGTCAGCGTGCCACGCCCTCAGTCCTGTGGCCCAGGATTGGAAGCTGAAGCAGAGGCCCTGCAGCTGCCACTGGCCTCACCCCCAAGGTCACCAGAGCCCTTGGAGTTAGGGTTGCCAGGTCCCTACCTTTTTCTGGTGTGTGTGTGGGAGAAGCTCTTCTCCCAGGATCTTCTGTGCTGTGATACCATAGAGTTTTCAGGCTGCATGCTAGAGCATCCCTCAGTAACGTCCTGGTCCAGGCACTTTGAGGGTGGGGTTCCCCCCGCTGGCTGGACCTGGGATGGCAGATCTGGCCCCTAAAGCGCCCCCCCTGTCCCCCTGGGGGATCTGGCAGCCCTCCTTGGAACACCAGAGAAGGCAGGCACAGGAGCTATGCCGTCGTGTGTGGTTGGCAGCCTGGCACCAGTCCGGCTCTCCTATGAACTGGAGTTGTTGCAGGATCACGGCTGACAGCCCTGTAGGCTGCTCAGCCACTGAGGACTTGCTGTTTCCCCCCCTGGATGATCCAGCAGGTTGAGGACTTGCACCTGGCCCTGAATGACTCCTGAGAAAAGCAGCCAGAAAAGGGAGAGCCAGTGTGGAAGCACCTAGTCTATGGATAATTCTGCATCTAGCATGTGCTCCACATTTTCTCAACTGAGAGGGGAAAGTGCAGCTCAAAACCACATTCAAATACCCTGGGCCCAAGGACATACTGACTGCAAAGTTACCCCTGAACGGCTATAAAACGGCCATAAATCTATGCAGAAGGTACTATAAAATCTGATGGTCAAAGGAAGCAAAAGCTGCGTGCAGTGTGGAGGCTACCATAAAATCCAATGGTCAAAGGAAGCGAAAGCAGCATGCAATGCAGAGGGGAATTTTTGCTAGTCTGGGCTACCTGTGTCAGGGCACTCTGTGTGTCACCCAAAAGAAACCTCTGCCAAAAATGGCTTGATGAGGATTGAGTATGCTCCATTAAGCACAGAATGTTGAGGCAAACTGAGAGTTAAAAGGGAAAGAAAAAGGGGGAAGAGATGGATGTGTGTGTATTTGTAATTTCCAAATGGTTCCTCCCCCTGCTGAGTCCTTGCAAGCCCCCCCAGCTTGTCATTCTAATAGCCACTGCAAATGTTTGTAAGGTGGAGGGGAACAGTAGGCCCCCCCAAAAGGAAACTGACGTTTCAGAAGTCACCCACATTTCAGACGTTAGCCACATTGGTCTGCAGTAAAACAGTTAGATCTGAGTCTAGTAGCACTTTGAGGACCAACAAGATTTTGGGGGTAACAGGTCAAGAGTCAAAACTCCCTTCGTTAGGCACCAGGTATCTGATGAAGGGAGCTCTGACTCTCAAAAGCGTCTATCCAAAAAATCTTCATGGACTGATTTCACACAAGAGCTGCGCCACGGTCGTGCCTCCCTTTGCCCCGCTTCTATTGGTCAATTTCCCACTCGAAGCCGCACGGCTGCATTTTGACCTGCAGCTTCACCCGATTTCCCCTGCGGTTTCGTGATCCTCAAAAAACAGGATCACGAAACCGCAGGGAAAATCGGGCAGTTTCTGTCAGAGTTCTCTCAGCCCCACTTACCCCACCTGCTTGTTGTGGGGAGGGGAGGGGAGGGGAAAGGAGTTTGTAAGCTGATCTGAGTCTCCTTTGGGTAGTGAAGGGCGGGGTATAAATCCAATCTCCTCCTCCTCCTCCCTGTGTCTCTGGTGCCAGAGAAAAGAAGTGATGTTTCTTAATATGTGGCAGGATGAACCTGAATGGGTGACCATTCACTAGACATGGAAAGTTAATGTTTCCTTGATAGGTCTGGCATAGGCGTAAGAATGCAGATATCTTGTTGTTTTGTTGTTGTTCAGTCGCACAGTCGAGTCCGACTCTTCGCGACCCCATGGACCAGATCACACCAGGCCTTCTGGTCTTCCTAGCAAGACGGAGCTCTTCCACCCGGCTTTCAACCAAGGAGCTGCCCGCATGACTACCACCAACAAGCGCGGCTTTAGATCCTGGCATTGTCTTGATATTTGGCCTTTGCCACCGTGTGATTTAGGGAGAGCACTGAGCGGGGAAACTGTCTATTGTATGCATTCTTTGCACACCATGTCAAGTAATGTATGAACTACCGCTAGCACTTTATGATATTACTGAATCTGTATTGTAATTTTATTTGAACCGTTAAACTGATTTTATGTGAATTATTGGTACCTACGAACCAATAAATAAATAAGTAAATAAATAAATAAATAAATAATTTGGCGCTGCGGTGGCTCAAGTGGTTAAGACGCTGAACTGCAGGCTGTGGAAGGTCAGTAGTTCAGTAGTTCCAGACCCGGGTTGCCGCATGACGGAGCAACACTATTGCCTGGAGATCAGTTGTAATCCCAGGAGATCTCTAGCTGCCACCTGGAGTTTGGCAACCCTACTGCCCTAGGGGGTCAGGAAAGCTCCCGCTCTTCTGGCTTACTGCATACTACGCAAAACTGAACTATTCAAGAGGGCTTTTCTGAGCAGGTAATAGGGTCTGCACTGCACAAAATGGTTTCACCAACTTACTTTGATACACGATTAGGGACTGTGGTCTACACTGCTGTGTGTGGCTTATTGTAAGTAGGATCCTGTTTATGTAATTACAAGAAAGGGGACCCGCGAAAATCGCGGGGGGAGGAACGGGGGAGCTCCACACAGAGCAAGCGGAGGAGGAAGAAGCAGGTAAGCTTCCCCCCATCCCGTCGGTTCCCCCGTCTCCTCCACCCACCCAACTACCACCC
>NW_015159769.1:249755-253277 GCF_001447785.1 Gekko japonicus
GCTTCAAAGTGAGGCCCGCGGCTTGCAGCCGCCGGGCCTCGCCGGTCTCTCCCCCCCCGCTTCAAAGCGAGGCCCGCAGTTTGCAGTCGCTGGGCCTTGCCAGTCGGTCGCTCCCCCCCGCACTGAAGCGAGGCAGTTCGCAGAGCGTTCCCTGCGCATGCGCAGGGGACGCTCTTTTAGTTTTGGGAGGATTTAAATATCCCCCGATATTTTTTTACAGGTTTCAGATTTTTGTGCACACCTGGGGACTGCCCCAAGTGTACACGAAAATCTCTCTCCCCCCCAGGTGCCCCTGATGCGCGGATTTAGATATCCGCACGCAGGGGGCATCTTTCGCTATTAGATATATAGATGCACCGCTTAATATGTCACCTGAATACTTATGCTGTGCTCAGTTCTTTCTGGTGGTTCCAGACTTCTAAAGTCCCAATGCACTGTTTATTGAATATCCCATTTTGTCGATTGCACTGACTCACTCTGTGTAATCCGCCTTGAGTCCCAGTGGACTCATTCATTCATTCAAGGAATGAATAAGGAAGTGCGAATAAGGAACCAACTTCAGCCTCCTGAAAGGTGGACCATAAACAATGTAAATAAAAATAAAATAAATAAAATAACAGCAAGGCAGAGCAATAGGACAAAAGTAGTAGGGTCTCTTGAGAAAAGATGTCTTGTGGTTAATACATGGAATATGTTTTGGATGTAAGACATTGATAAGATGGGCGATGGTGATTTTTATAGAGCATCGGACTCTAATCTGGAGGATCGGGTGCGATTCCCCACTCCTCCACATGCAACCAGCTGGGTATCCTTGGGTCAGTCTCAGGTCTCTCAGAGCTCCCTCAGCCCCACCTACCACACAGGGTGTCTATTGTGGGGAGGGGAAGGGAAGGAGATTATAAGCCACTCTGAGACTCCAAGTGAAGGGTGGGGTATGAATCCAATTCTTCTTCTTCTTCTTCTTCTTCTTCTTCTTCTTCTTCTTCTTCATCATCATCATCATCATCATCTTCTTCTTCTTCTTCTTCTTCTTCTTCTTCTTCTTCTTCTTCTTCCCCTTCTCCTCTCCCAGAAAATAAAGTTTTGTAGGACATTACTAAAACAGTGTGGATACTGCTCACTGTGGATTTAAATTATATCTGCTTTGGCTAGGAGAACAGTCCTATGCAGGCCCTGGAAGGCAGCATTGCTGGGATTTCGAAATGCAGCTTGCAAAGCAGTCCTCGCCGGAAGCCCTTTTGGACCTTCTTCTTGGAAGTGAGTCAACTATTTTGCAATTAAGAAGCCTGGGAAGTCTGGACAGCTGAACTGCCTCTGGTCACCCTCTTGGAGATAGGGTCCAATTAGAAAGGTCTTGTTAACGGTGAGAGGAAGCAATAAAAGAAGTCTCCGTGAAGGACTTGTGGAATCTCTCTCAAAAGGATGTCTTGATTGGAATTCAGCAATCTATTTCACAGGACTCCGAGACAAAAGCATGACACTCTGCAGTTAAATCACGTTGGCAATGGCAGGTCTTTCATCAGCCCCAGACAATCAGAAATACCAAAAAAAAAAGAAAAAAAAGAAAGTCAAGATAGTAGTACACTTATGTGTCAGGAGGAAACGAGACGTTTTCTGTCATGTTCTCCTAGTCTGAAGAGGGGATTTCCACACACACACAAAAAACCCTCTGCCGATTTCAATTTTTGACTGATTCCATTTGTCTCGTCATTCTTTCTGTTGTGCAAGTTGCCCGTTTCATTTAGGCTGTCAAAGGTTGTGTGTATGCATGTTTTGCTCACAGTTGCATAGGAGCGTGAGCTTAAGGCTGCATAAAAATGTTGTTTCAGAGGGTAGAAGAGAAGAAGAGAAGAGATTGTATTTATACCCTGCCCTTCACTACCCAAAGGAGTCTCAGAGCGGCTTACAAACTCCCTTCCCTTCCTCTCCCCACAACAGACACCCGGTGAGGTAGGTGGGGCAGAGAAAGCTCTCTCGAGAATTGCTCCTGAGAGAACAGCTCTGAGAGAACTTGTGACTGACCCAAGGTCACACCAACAGCTGCATGTGGCGGAGTGGGGAATCAAACCCGGTTCTCCCAGATTAGAGTCCACGCTCCTAACCACTACACCAAACTGGCTCTCTGAGGGGCCACTCAGAGCCAAGATGCATATGCAGAGCTGAAATTGACTTAGGTGGTCTGGTAAGATCAATGGATAGCAGCAAATTAGCACGTAAATGCAAGAGATAACAAAAAGATGTGAGAATGAAGCTAGAGTCCAGCAGTGCCCCCAAGACAAACCAAGCTGAACCCTGTGTGCATGGGAGAACACAGCAAGATGGACGGAATAAGTGCAAAGCTTTAAACTCAACAAACAGGCGACTGTCTTAAATCAAATGGTTCCCAAAGTAGCAGAAAATAAACTCCAAACTTGAGGAAATGGATGACATGTTTCAATCTAGGGTCACAAGGTTTCCGCAGAGATTGACAGTCCAGAGCAGAAATGTTAAAAGAATAATTTCAGCCGGCAACTCTAGACAGAGGATTAAACAACAGCGTTTATTTGAAGGGTTGTTTCTGGGTTTTTTTAACTTTGAAGCTGAAGCCACATTGGCAGAAAAAGTCTATTAATTGCAAGTGTGAGAAGCGAGAAGCAGAGGCAAGCACAGGAGACGGATAACTGAGCAGCAGAAGGAAGTGGTCATTCAAAGAGTTCAGGCAAGAGAGAGAATTTGCAACTTCAAGGTGGCCGATTATTTGGGAGGCGATCATTTGCCCCTTCAGCTAACTATTTCAATCACTCCTGATTGTCTGTTACCACCTAGGCTTGCATTTGACCTGCAACAAGGAGGAAACTCTTTGAGACCAATAAGATGGTCTCCAAATTTGATTCCTACTGCAATGAACATTATGCACTCTAATAATTCTAAACTTCTAACTGAGGAACTCCTGAAACACGATCATATTTCAAGGAAGATAGAAATATTAACCAATATTTTAGATCTTTTTATGCCAATTTGTTCTAAATTAGCTACTGTTAATAGGGCTGACAGGAAAAATACCTGGTTTGATAAAGAGTGCAGAGATCATATGAGAAGAATTAGGTCTAAACACCGTGTATTTAAACGTACAAACTCCCAGGCTCATCTAATGGATCTTATATCATTAAAAAGAGAATTTAAGTCCCTAGTAAAATATAAAAAATGGTCAGCCACATGCCAAGAGTGGAAGGTTCTAATTACAGCCATAAACAATAATGAATCTCAAACATTCTGGGAGTTGATTAACAGGGGTCTTTCTGGAGTAGATAGAATTCCAGCGTGTATTGCCCCCGGAATTTGGGAAAGATATTTCACCTCTATTTTTGCTGTGACCCCTGGCTTTGAGTCCCAAGGGGATCAGATTGAACCACCTCAAACCAACTTCTGGCCTCCAGTTTCATCTGAGACTGTGAGTCTTTTAATCATGCAAATGCGTTCAGGCAAAGCTCCAGGCCCAGATTTAATTCCAGCAGATCTCCTAAAAGTAAACCCCACCTGGTG
>NW_015159769.1:254909-267755 GCF_001447785.1 Gekko japonicus
ATCATCTTATGTTATTTTGCCACCAATGGATTGACCCCAGATCCTGCTGGATTACTCCTATTTTACAAAGATATCACCTCCCTATGGAACCCTGGGTGATAACCATACTATTAGCTGATGAGGACCCTGAAACGACTCGCTTGGTGGCAAAATATCTTTCAATAGTGCTATTTTTAAAGCGGCTTTGAAATGTTATGAGTACCTTTTGTATACAATTTTAAAATTTTAAAACTAATTTCCATAATATCATGGGATTTTATAGAATTCATTGAAGTTTATAAAATGTGGTCTGATGTTACTGATTATGTTTACTAGCTTTTATTGTAAAGGCGTTCTGTCTAAATTTCTTGTAATTTTATGTAATGCATTTTATATTTGTTGTTTGCATGTTTGGCTTAAGACCTCGGGTCAATGAAGCTAATAAATGAAATGGAAATGGAGTTCAGGCAATGGGCAATGAGATGAAGACGAGAATGGGACCCCTTTTGAATGGACTTGGCTCGTTCCTTTGCGGAATGGGTTTAAATTAAGGGCAGGAAGGTACCATCTGGATCTTAGGGAAAACCTTTCGACAGGAAGAGTTGTGCAACAGTAGAATCAGCTGCCTAGGGAGGTGGTGAGCTCCCCCTCACTGGAAGTCTTTAAGCAGCAGCTGGACAAATAGTACTTGTCAGGGATGCTCTAGGTTGATCCTACATTGAGCAGGGGGTTGGACTAGGTGGCCTGTATGGCCCCTTCCAACTCTGTGACTCGATGATTCCATTATTCTTTTCAGCAACTGGGAAGTGGCAATTAAACAGTTGGTGAGAAAAAGCCAAGGAGATTCTCTCTCGAACTTAAACCAAAAACATTTAAAGAATGCAAAATTGAAGATATTTCATTTTAACTTAAAATATAGGTGGCCAAATAAGGGAGGACTAGGTAGGTTTTCCATATGATTCCTTTCAGGATTTGGGAAGACAGATATCCCTGCATTCTTGCCCCTTCAAAAACAATTTTAAAAGGACAGCTATTGTGGTGTAGGGGCAGGGTCAGAGTAAGGCCAACGCATTCCCTAAGAACAGCCCAACAACGGTGCCCCTCAGCCCTTCCATGGCTTCACTGGTGAGACATTAAGGCTCAAGAAGTGCTGAAGGTGAAACAAGAGATTAAAAATTCAATTCTCTTCCAGGCCAGATCCCAGAACTATATTAGAAGAAGAAGAAGAAGAAGAGATTGGATTTATACCCCACCCTTCACTACCCAAAGGTGTCTCAGAGCGGCTTACAAACTCCTTTCCCTCCCCCTCCCCACAACAGACACCCTAGCTGTGAGGTGGGTGGGGCTGAGAGAGCTCTGGCAGAAACTGCTCTTTTTCAAGGACAGCTCTGAGAGAACTATGCCTTGCCCAAGGCCATCCAGCCAGGTCTGCCGCCAGGGATCGCTCCACGCCGTCTAGGCTCCGCCGCCGCCGATGTTCTCACTGCTGCTACCACACACCTCACTAGGGAGGCGGGTGCCACCCACCCATCTAAGGGTGGGTACCCATTTGCCTACTCGCTTCGATTTTTAATTGCTTTTGGGCCGCTGGGTAAACTTTACACACTGGCCCTGACCGGGATAGCCCAGGCAAGCCCGATCTCATCAGATCTCAGAAGCTAAGCAGGGCCGACCCTGGCAAGTACTCGGATGGGAGACCTCCAAGGAATACCGGGACCAGGATGCCAAGGCAGACAACAATAATCCACCTCTGAAATGTCCAAGCCCCACTACGGGTTGCCAGAGGTCAACCATGACTTCCAGGCACACACACACACTTACAAAAAACCCTTTATTTTTTGTTTATTTAACACTAAAAAGCAGTAAGCAATATCACAACCGTCTGTGGTGCCCCCAGGCTCCATCCCCAAATCTGCAGGAGTTTCCCAATTTGGAGCTGTCAACCCTACCTCCCCATCCCCCGCTGGTCGCCTGGGAGGACACGGGAACCATCTCTCCAGTTGAACTGATCCCTGTTGCCTGGGGATTAGTTGTAATAGTGAGAGGTCTCCAACTACCACCTGGAGATTGGCAACCCGAGACCAGTGTTCCCTCTAAGCTGAGTTAGTGTGAGCTAGCTCACACTAACTCAGCTTAGAGGGAACATTGCCCGAGACTTGGGTTAAAATGCACACTCAGCTAGGGAGCGCACTGGGAGACCCTGGACTAGTCACACTCTTCACAGGCTAGTTGCGGTGACAAAATGGAAGAGAGGTGAATCGTGTAGTCTACCCAGAGTAGAAGGACAAGATAAAAAAAGTGAATGAATGATGGATTCTTTTCTCTCTTCTGCCGTCCCGTGTTAAAAACTTTGTTCCAAAATCCTTGAAGGCTTTCAGCAGCCTTTTTTTTTGTTGATTCTGGAACACTTGCTACAACTTTAAACAATAAAACACAATTTTTCTCCACCTCTTTCCAAGTTTCTCTCCCCCCCGCCGCCTTTTCGTTTTCTTCTTTCATTTGGTTTTACTCTCTTACTTCACATGGGAACTTTTCTGTCAACATTCGGTTTCATTAGAAAGGCCCGTATCGTGCTCCTCCACTCAATTATATCATTGAATTTTTGGTTTTGAAAGAACATAAAAACTGCATCCAGAGAAGCGTGCGCTGTTGTATTCCAATAGCAACCTGCCTCCCAGCGTATTACAAAAAATAACCATGCCATTTCCAGCGGCTATAAAGTCCATTTATGGAATCATCTTCAGTGATCTCTTTTTCTTTGTACAATGGCACAATTGGCATCGCTGACACACATAAGGAAGAAAGGAAAGGAAAAAATAACACAAAAGAGGGAAACACACAAGGGAAAGCAGAAGAGTGGGAGAGAAGCCCACTGTCTAAGGAGATATATCAATAGGCAGATGTTTAATCAAAGAGTTCTAAAAGATGGATGCTAGGCACACACACACCCTGCCTGCAAATATTTGCAAAACTTTCCTTCTGTTGTAAGCAGTGTGCCCTCTAAGCTGGGTCAGTGTGAGCTAGCTCACAGTTTTTTAGCCTCTGGCTCACACATTTTTGTCTTCGCTCAGGAAGGACGGCTCCAGAGCAAACTAGTTTATGCAGTAGCCAAATCGCTCGCTCACAGCTTTAATGCCAGCAGCTCACAAAGTAGAATTTTTGCTCACAAGACTCCACAGCCTTAGCAGGAGCATCGGTTGTAAATGATCTATTCTTCGGTGCTTGGCCTTCCTTATGGTCCAGCTCTCGCAACCGTACATTACTACTGGGAATACCATTGCTTTGACCATATGCACTCTTGTTGACAGGTAATGCCAGTATGTTGCGACAAACTGCTTGTGTGACCACAGCCTTAGTAAGATAAACAGTTTAAAACAGAAAGAAATGTTTCTGGTTACTGGCTACTGGCAGCGCCCCTTCTCGCTGCATTTGTATGCTGATCCACTAATGGAACAAGCAAGCAGCAGTTGTGGAGATTTTTACCTCAGAAACTGCAGCGTTTGAGCTAGTACACCTAGCTCACTGCCTGCAGCGGCTGGAGCTTTTATAGAGGATTGTTCCAGTCCACCGTTCTTCAGAATGTCTTTAATTCTGCCCGCCCTAAGCCCTTTAAATTTTATGTATATATTAGAGACGCTGAATCTTTTATTTGTGGAACATAAAAGGCTTGTTATGTCGAAGTGTATTTTTTGGAGTAAATTTCATGCCTCCTACCCAGTTTTTATCTTTTGGAGGCTAGTGGAAAGAATGTGGTTTATTGGGGTAATGGACCAAATTAGGGAGTTCGTATTGGATAAAACCGTCATGCGAAGCAAGCTGGGAAAAAAAGTCTGGAGGGGTCAGGATGAAGGAAGTGGAGGGCTGACAGAAAACTCCCTGAAACCATCAACCTCATTTATGATGGCAGTTAAAAAGGAAAGGCAAACACTATTTAGATACCTACGGAGGCCATAAGGGGAAATAGCAGAAGATGACACAGTACAAAAACCTTGCTTTCTTTGCTTAAGGTGTACTTGTAGGCAGGGGTCATTTCATAGAAAAAGAGGTGCAGGAGCTCATTAGAATAACGTATTAGCATAACGTATTTGCATATGCCACACCCCATGACATCACCAGAAGTGTGTCAGAAGGCAACACCCACTGCTCAGGCTCCACTGGACTATTTTGGATTGCTAGCTATTGGGGGGGGGGAATGTGCAGATCTGCCCTCACAGAGGAGGGAGAGCTTGTACCTGAATAAAACTTGGTCTTAAAGGTGCCACTGGACTGTTTTGGATTGCTAGCTATGGGTGGGGGGAATACGCAGATCTGCCCTCACAGAGGAGGGAGAGCTTGTACCTGAAGTCGGGTGGGTGGGGGCTCTGCAACTTACCTGGCTGCTTCTTGCTCCTCCTGACCTGACTGAGGGCTGCTGGGAGCAGGGGGTGGGGCTTGTTGCATGTGCCCGCCCCCTGGGCTCCTTACTGCCGGAGCTCTGCTCCTGTGCGCTCCCGCAGGAAATGACCCCTGCTTGTAGGTAGGGTTGCTAACTCTGGGTCTGGAAATTCCTGGAGATTTGGGGGTGGAGCCTGGGGAGCACATGGTTTAGGCATGGGCCTCAGCTGCTATAGTACCATAGAGTCCGCCCTCCAAAGCAGCCATTTTATTCCAGGATACTGATTTTGGGCATCTAGAGAACAACTGTAATTCCAGGAGATCTCCAAGCCTCACCTAGAGGTTACATATCAAGGGAAGCATAAGCTATTGTGATAAGATTATGAAACACTTTTACTAACATAATACACCATATAATACTAGCCACTCTTGAGAATTTTGCCTTTTGAAAATTGGTGTGCAGGCTTTTGTGTCCCAAAGAAGCTTTTCTGAATTATTGGTGCCAGCATTCTATTGTGGAATTAACTGGTCTGTGTGCCTGAGGAAACCCGTTGTGAAACTGGCAAATAGTCGACTGCTGGTCGTGCACGCAAGTACGCTACTATCTACAAACAACAAGGCAGGAGTCTGGAAAACAGTTTATTTTCAGAAACGGTTCTGCATATTAAGAGACTTTATAGTCCTATAAACACGAGGATTATTGTATGTTTGTTTCTGCACAACTATGGTTGTTTTGGTATTATATGGTGTATTATGTTAGTAAAAGTATTTCGTAATCTTATCACAATGGCTTATGCTTCCTTTGATATATTGTCTTATATTGTGACTCTCTCAGTCCCATTACTCACCTAGAGGTTAGCAAACCTACTCGTAGGGCAGCTTTTTTATTTACCAGAATTGTATACAACTATACAAAAGTACAAAATGATCCATATATACCAAAATTTATAGAACGGCAGTGTCTCAATATTCATTTTGTAATACTGTAGTTGAATTATTTGAATCATATGTATCCAATACTTTATCTGATAGACAATTTCTTTTCCCACATGTTCTTCTGGTATAATACCATTCCAATACATGGTAAATAATTGCCATTATAATTGTAGGGGGCTATGAGTTTAGGGTAAAAGCGTGGAGTTTCCTGTGAACGTTGTGCTGACACTGGGTTTGCCCCAGGAGTGATGCCATGGTGTTGCCCTAACACTGCCCCCTATGTCCCGACCCCCAAGTCTCCCACCAGGTGCTAGACTCCAGCTGGCAACCCTAGCCATAACTAACTATAGTCAGTGTGATGTCTGTTTGTGTGTATACCTTTAAGGGAGCCCTCAAGAACCACTTTCTGTTCCGCCCCTCAAGGGTTGTATGGGAGGAGCCTCACTTAGGTAATGTTCCTGTGTGTTGCTTGCTGTCTTCCAGTGCGCTTTAGTATTCTCCATCTGTGTCTTCTCCCAATAAAGCAATAAATAAAATATTGGAAGTAATAAATAGACCTGTTGCTGAAGCTACAAGACAGATTCAGGTGGGTAGCTGTGTTGGTCTGAAGCAACAGAACAAAGTTTGAATCCAGTGACAGCTTTAAGACCAACAAGTTATATTCTGAGTATAAGTTTTCATGGGCATGCACACTTCAGATATGTTGAAACAGACTTTGCCAACCGTTACATATAGGTAGAGAGAGGGTGGGAGCAGGTTAGTTGCTAGGAAGGGTTAATTGGTGACAAGATGCATAAGTATCTGAGTTAGAGGTATAGTTAGGATTGGATTAAAGCAATTGGTAAAACCTGTGAATATAAGCACATTAGCATACAGATAATAAAAGAGTTAACAAATGGATGTGAGAACTGAGAGACTTAGCATGTGTAATGAGATAAGAATCCAATATCTCTGTTAAGCCCTGGGAGTTCCATTGTCCTGAGTGTTATAATAACTTGTAAGCTAACAGAGTCTCCTAGCTTTCCTACCAACAAAAAGTTGTCTAATGTCCTTTTGGTCCATGATGGTGAAAGTATAGAGATAACCATAATAATAAATAAGCACTTAATTTATCAGTTAGTTGCAAAGAGGCTGATTATTAACCAGTCTTTAAAAGGTAGATAGCCTGACTACCTCAAATATAAAGGTGTCTTTGGAATTTTATTATTTTGGTACATGGTAGACAAATTGATTTTCTTGTGAGCTGCCTTCCTCTGGACAAAGATACAAATCTGAAAAACAATGTGATGAATAAACCAATTTTATTTAGCATTGGACCTGTTGTTTCATGAACTTTTTATTTTCTAACTGAATAAAAGGTCAGTAAGTAGGAAAAGATGGAGAGTAAACTCCCTACAACAGATATGTTTGGAGAAGTGATTTTCAGCTATCCTAATTAGTTATTCTTTTTTACCACAGCTTGTGGAAATGCTCAGTATAGATAGCCGGCTGAGTTTCCCTTACTTCATCACAAAATGGCTTCCTTTTAATTAGGTGTCTCTGGGAGTTCTAGACAACTGTATAAATACCAGGGCGAGTGCGCCAGGGAGATAGGTAACAACTTTTGTGTAAGGAAAAACAATCGCCATTGTCTCTAGACAAGATGAACAGCAAATTAGTGAGGCAAAAAGGAGAAATACATCAGGAAATGCTGTCTGTTTTGTAATTACTTCCTTGGCTGGGAAGACGAGATACTTGGTACCGCAAGCGGATGGTGAAGCAGTAAAAGGCTGTTCATCAGTGCTGCATTTAGCCATGTGGTATTACATAATACGTGTAAGATGTTTTGCCTCTCCTTCTGTGAGGAGAATGGATGGCTTACAGTCTGACAGCAGGGGGACAAAACTATCATCCTTATTTTTTTTTTTAAAAAACCCATGTATGAAGACATCATGTCTTATCGTCTGGACTCTCTGTGCTTCTTCACAGATTTTTTTTTAAGTGTTAATTTTCTTTCAACACAATCCAGACCAACTGATAAAATCTATTAGATTGTGGTGGTAGGAAAATGGAGTCATGGCCCTGAGCACAAGAAGCTGCTTTATCCTGAATCAGCCTATTGGTCTGTCAAGGTTGGTATTGTCTATTCTGGCCGGTGGCATCTCACCAGAGATCTTTCACATCATGCACTAGCTGATCCTTCTAACTGGGGTTGTACGGGACTGAACTCTTCCTCGTAAATATGAACACATGAAGCTGCATGTGTCAATCAATCAAGGTCAATCAATCAATCAATGTGTCAGTCAATCAAGGTCAGTATTGTCTACTCTGAGGGCTGATGTCTCACCAGAGGCTGAGGTCTTTCTTGTCATGTACAAGCTGATCCTTCTAGTTAGAGCTGTATGGGGTTGAACTCTTCTCAATAGGAACACATGAAGCTGCCCGAGTCAGATCACTGACCTATCCAATTCAGTATTGTCTACTCTGACTGGCAGCAGCCTGCCAGAGGAGAAGGTCTTTCACATCACCTACTACCAGATCCTTTCTGCTGGAGATGCTGAGGAGTGAACCTTGAAGCTCCTGTGTATGCTTGACCATTGACCTACAGCCCCCCCCCCCAATATCTCCAAGCCAGTTTGGCTGGAGATCCTGGAGGTTTTTGACATCTTCTGGGCATGGAGCAGGGGTCACTGGGGGTATGTGTGGGGGAGGTATTTGTGCATATCCTGCATTGTGCAGGGAGTTGGACTAGATGACCCTGGAGATCCCTTCCAACTCTATGATTCTATGAAATATGAACACATGAAGCATCGTTATATTGAGCCAAGCCATTGGTCTCTCTAGATGAATATTGTCTACTCAGACTGGCAGTGGCTCTTCAGGGTCTCAAGTGAGTTTTAACCATCACTTACTACCTCATCCTTTTAACTGGAAATGCCTGGGGGTGGGGGTGGGGCTGCTCAAACCGGGGATCTTCAGCCTTCCAATCTGATGCTTACCACTGAACCACAGCCACAATCCTGAGTCACTGCCTCTGTTGCAAAATGGTGGCAGTGTAGGAGGAGCCGACTGTTGAGCTGACATTGCTGCTGAATGGTCTGTGCCAACTGGCTTCCGAGATGTTGGCAGAACTGATGGCACATGGCTCTGCTTACTCTTGGCTGCTGCTGGCCCCCTGGGGAAGCAGCTTATAGGCAACCTGCCCTGTGAGTTGTGGCCAGTCCTTTCCTGCTTATTAGAGCTATTTTACATATGACACAGAATGAGCATGGTGGCAGAATTCTGTGCTGTATGTGAAAGTTATGGGTGTGTCACATTTCTGGATGTTCCGTCCTCTGTTAAAACCCCCAAACCAACTCAGCACGCAGAAGATTGGCTCATCAGTGAGAGAATTTTAGCATAGCCTTCTTCCTGATATTTTAATATATTACTTGGAGCTGTTTAAGTGGAGCAGCAGTCCAGTTTGAGAGCCATTTCGGTGTAGTGGTTAGGAATGTGGACTCTAGTCTGGGAGAACTGAGTTTGATTCCCCACTCCTCCACATGCAGCTGCTGGTGTGACCTTGGGTCAGTCACAAGTTCTTTCAGAGCTGTTTTCTCAGGAGCAGTCCTCTCAGAGCTCTCTCCACCCCACCTATCTCACAGGGTGTCTGTTGTGGGGAGCAGCAGGGAAAGAAGAGTGTAAGACTCCTTCAGGTAGTGAAGGGCAGGGTATAAATCCAGTCTCTTCTTCTTCTTCTCTTCAAAAATATTATCCCCCTGCACTCCTCTGTGTGTATGTATGCACTCCAGCCTACCTGCGGGACCACCTTTTTCCATATGTACCCCCAAGGGCATGACGGTCAGGGAGTTGTCATCTCCTGGAAATTCCAGGCCCTAGAGATGTTAAATTTGCGGTGACCAGGACCAGGGCATTTTCGGTGGCGGCTCCTATCTGGTGGAAGGAGCTCCCGGAGGAGATCCGGGCCCTGCAGGACCTTTCTCAGTTCCGCAGGGCCTGCAAGACAGAGCTCTTCCGCCAGGCCTTTGAGTAGGAGCCACCGCCACTACTATTCCACCATTGCCTTCTATGCACCATCGTACTATCACCACGATTGTCTGGATCCCACTGGGGGTAGAGGCGCCCCTGGCATGAAGTGGATGATAGATTTCAGGAAGCTACCATTGGGTTTAAGATCTACCCATCTTTGTTTAAAATTGTATTGTAAATTTGTTATTGTATTTTACTGTATTTTACTGTTTTATACTTGCATTTTTATTGTTATAATCTTGGAACATTGTGCCCTTGTCAGCCGCCCTGAGCCTTCGGGGTAGGGTGGGATATAAATCCAAGGATAGATAGATAGGTAAATAAATAAATAAATATGTGTGTGTAAGTGCCGTCAAGTCGCTTCTGACTTAACAGCAACTCTGTGAATTAATTCAGGTGGGTAGCGGTGTTGGTCTGAAACAGCAAAACAAACTTTGAGTCCAGTGGCATTTTGTAACTGAAGAAGTATGTGTGTGCACATGAAGTCATATACCTTGAATAAAACTTTGTTGGTCTTAAAACGGCTACAGGACTCAGCCTTTGTTCTATGAATTAATGGCCTCCAAAATGTCCTATTGTGAACAGCCTCGCTCAGGTCTTGCAAACCGAGGGCCGTGGCTTCCTTGATGGCGTGAAGCCATCTTATGGTGGGTCTTCCTCTTTTCCTGCTGCCTTCAACTCTCGTCTTCTCATAACGATGACTGAGGGGTGACATGATCAAGGTTTACAAGATTATGCATGGGATAGAGCAGGTAGAGAAAGAAGTACTTTTCTCCCTTTTCTCACAGTACAAGAACTCGTGGGCACTCCATGAAATTACTGAGCGGTCGGGTTAGAACAGATAAAAGGAAGTACTTCTTCAGTCAAAGAGTGATTAACTCATGGAATTCACTGCCACAGGAGGTGGCGGCGGCTACAAGCATGGACGTCTTCAAGAGGGGATTGGATAAGCATATGGAGCAGAGGTCCATCCATGGCTATTAGCCACAAGGTACAGATAGGAACTCTCAGCCTGGTGCAAGGGATGCTCTGTATTCTTGATGCTTGGGGTGGGGGGCAACAGTGGGATGGCTTCTAGTGTCCTGGCCCCACTGCTGGACCTCCTGATGGCACTGGTATTTCTGGCCACTGTGTGACAGAGTGTTGGACTGGATGGACTGTTGGCTTGATCCAACATGGGCTTCTCTTATGTTCTTATGTTCTTATGTTCTTAATGTGGCCAAAGTACAATAGCTTCAGTTTAGTCATTTTAGCCTCTAGAAAGAGTTCAGATTTAATTTGATTATCAGAACCCACCAATTTGTCTTTTTTGAGGTCCACAGTATCTGGAAGTTGGAATGATTCAATTCTTTAAGACTGCAGTCCTAAAAATACTTTCCTGGGAGTAAGCCCGATTGAATAAAATGGGACTTATTTCTGGGTAGACCAGCTGAAGATTGCTCTTTAAGTCTTTTACTGTGTAGTCCTAACTTAAAAGGTAAAGGTAAAGGTTCCCTTGCTCGAAAGCCAGTCAAATCCGACTCTAGGGTTGCGGTGCTCATCTCCGTTTCCAAGCCGAAGAGCCAGCGCTGTCCGAAGACGTTTCCATGGTCATGTGGCCGGCATGACTAAACATCAAGGCGCACGGAACGCTGTTACCTTCCCACTGAAGTGGTACCTATTTATCTACTTGCAATTTCTTGCTTTCGAACTGCTAGGTTGGCAGGAGCTGGAACTAGAGACGGGAGCTCACTCCGTCATGTGGCAACTTGGGTCTTGAACTGCTGAACTACTGACCTTCCACAGCCTGCAGTTTAGCGTCTTAACCACTTGAGCTACCGCAGCTCCAAGTCCTAACTTAGAAGCCTATAAATCAGTCTAGAACTGTCCTGTAAATAGCTTTAGCTTCCCTAACTGTCTCCTATCTCAGTTAAAGCTAGGCTGGGAAATTCTAAGTGTGAGAACAGTTCCTGGTTCAGGACAGGAGTCAAAAGGATGGGAAGCACTTTCTGAGGAGACAAGAAGGAAAAAGCCTAGAGTTGATAGTTGAGTTAAGCCTGTCTGCTTAATATAGTTGTGTTCTACTTTCTGTTCCTGACAGGAAGTTTTGGGCACCACATTTTAGGAAGGATGTTGACAAGCTCGAGCGTGTCCAGAAGAGGGCAACCAGGATGGTGAGAGGGTTGGAATCCAAGTCTTATGAGGAAAGGCTGAAAGAGTTGGGTACGTCTATCCTGGGAAAGAGAAGGCTTAGAGGGGACACGATTGCAGTCTTCAAGTATTTGAAGGGCTGTCATGTAGAAGATGGAGCAGATATCTTCTCTCTTGCTCCGGATTGCAAGACTAGATCTAATGGGTGGAAATTACAAGGGAGTTGTTACTGGCTAAATATCAGGAGAAACTTCCTAACTTTAAGAGTGGTTGAGCAGTGGGACAGTCTGCCTCGGGAGGTGGGGGATGCTCCTTCGCTGGACGTTTTCAAGCAGAGGCTGGACAACCATCTTTCGGGTATGTTGTAGGTATGTAGGGCTATCTTTCGGATATGCTCCTGCAGAGTGCAGGGGGTTGGACTAAATGACCTGCAAGGTCCCTTCCGACTCTAACATTCTATGATTCTATGAAGTGTGGAGTCCCTCAGTCCACAGTATTTATTTATACATTATACAGTATCTTCTGATAGCCCAGCTAACAAGCTATTAAGTGATGGTTGGCTATGGCTTCTTTTACACACACACACACACACACACACACACACACACACACACACACACTATGGCACCAAACATGGGGAAATCACAGAGTTATATGCATCATCACATTGGTAGAACCTTTCCTAAAATCCTACTGTTGCTGGCTTGCTTTACAGGAACATTATAGAATTGTGAAGTCAGGGGAAAAATGGGCCAAGAAATTATTTCAGAGTGCTGGAAAACGATGCTCATGTTAATTAATCTTATTATTCATTTGCCCTTTGCATGATCACGGCGCACTCAACATAAATCAGAATGTAAATTCACATTACCAGGATTAGACAAATGCACCAGGATTAATAGATGGAGTTTAAATGTACCACATAGTAACGGATTCTGGAAGAGTGGGTCCTTGCTGTTTGCTTGGATGCCTGAGTTGCACTGTGGGGTATAAATCTATAAATCTGATGCCAGTAGGTGTATAATAAATTTTGAATTATTTTGAATTATTCAAGCTGTAGTAAATGGCCTAGGACCAGCAACCTTTGTCGTTTTCTCTGTGTATTTCTGTCTTATTATAGCTTCTTAGATTCACTGAGGGTATAAGCAGGGGTCATTTCCTGCAGGAGCACACAGGAGCAGAGCTCCGGCAGTAAAGAGGCCAGGAGGTGGGCACATGCAACAAGCCCCACCCCCTGCTCCAAGCAGCCCTCAGTCAGAGCAAGAAGCAGCCAGGTAAGCTGCAGAGCCCCCCCCAGCCCCCGCTGGTCCAAAACAGTCCAGTGGCACCTTTAAGACCAAGTTTTATTCAGGCACAAGCTCTCCCTCCTCTGCCAGGACAGATCTGCACGTTCTCCCCCCCCCCCCCACCTCGAAACAC